>NC_080721.1:1818549-1873549 GCF_019097595.1 Hemibagrus wyckioides | reverse complement strand
ACACGTTGCACTAATATAACATGGTGTAAACACACTTTGATGAGTTTTATTTCTTTATTTTAAGTCGCAACGGACGTCAGTTTGTGTCTTAGAGAGGGGGCGTTCACTAGCATAAAGTCAATGGTAACAAATGTGTTCATAACGCTATTTAATTTATATATAAATAAATAAATTCATTTCATAACTCGGAAGTAGTGGTACTCTTGGTACAGGAACCAGCACCAACCCCTGTATCTCCATCACACCGCAAGTTTTAAAGTTATAATACATTTAATAATAAAATCACTATAATTCTGGGTTGTTTCCTGAAATGAGCGTTCCTGCTTTTCATTATTAATTATTATTATTATTATTATTATTATTATTATTATTATTATTTTTAAAATGTTTTCACATATTCTTTTGTAAGTCATGCCATACTAGTGAATTATCATGGTTGAAACTGGCTACATATATATGTATTTATGTGTATATATATGTGTGTGTGTGTGTGTATATATATATATATATGTGTGTGTGTGTGTATATATATATATATGTGTGTGTGTGTGTGTGTATATATGTATATATATATATTTGCTTGGTATAGTCTATTATGTCAGTATTGATGTCAAAATTATATTTAAATGTCTTTATTTCTATTTTTAATTTACACGTATATAGATGTCGAATTCTCACAGGTTTTTATTTATAATTTGCATATGTTGTATAGTTTATGTCGTAATAGATACTGTGCTGCAATAATATAAAATCATCCTCCTTACATGAAGCTTTTTTCTGATATTTTTCTGCCTTTTGTTTGTTCGGTTTCAGTCACGAGAAACAGGAAACTGAGGAGGTTGTTCAGCTGCAGGAAGGTAAGCCTGGCTAATTCCTGTAATTGACATGTTTCTCATCACCTCTCTGTGCTCATAAAACCGTTAGCAAGTGTACACAACGTGCATATGAACGCCGCTCGGGTCTCTGTTTGATTTATTTCAACAGGATTTATTTGTTTGTATATTCATCAAGTGTTTCAGAAATCTCATGTACTGTTGAAAAGATGACCTAACCTGTGTGTTTGTGTCTCAGGAGAGGGAGTAGGGGCGGAGGAACCAGCGGCGGTTACCATAGCGAGCACCCAGCCAGCCGCAGTATTTGCTGACAATGTCCAGTACCAGTTCCGCACAGAAAACAGCAGTGGGCAGGTCAGCATGACTTTTGACCCCTTTGGTGGGAGGGGTGAGTTTTACAGGGGTCAGGATGGGGTCAGGTCAAACCTTGTACTCTAGAACCATTTGCTGTCCCTGGGGGAAGATCTTCATGTCGCTTTAATCTTTTGTGAGTGTTTTCTGGACTGTTCCCATTTCCCATTGTAGATCAGAGATAGTGTATCGTTTGATCTGCTGTGCTGCAAATTGGCGTTAATTATCTATGTAGGCTGAAATCTTTAGTGGTCATTAAATATGGTCTCCTCCGAAACACCCCAAAGTGGCTCAGATCTGGTGATTTTGCAGGCCTTTGGAGATGTTCAGCTTCACTTTCATGTTCATCAACCCACTCTGTCACCAGTCTTACTGTGAGTGTTGGTTCATTATTATCCTGACACACAGCATCAGCTTCAGGGTACAGCGTTTGAACCACTGGGTGCACATGGACCTCCAGTGATGTGCCCATCTAACACAAGTACTGGGCCTAGGGAATAATTTTACAGCTCAAACCATCACTGGCTTGCCACCATTTCACTTTCACTTCCAACCCTTGTACTATAGCTCACATAAGCTGTAGTGTTCTTGCCATAAAAGTAGTTAGGAGGTTCTTAATGATATTTGAACAGTTTATGGTGTGTTTTTTTACTTTTATTTATTTGTGCGTCATCTGTAGGTGACATATCGCGTCGTCCAGGTAACAGAAGACCACTTGGAAACAGCCGGAGATGGTGGAGCTGCGGTCAGTGTCGTGTCCACTGCCGCCTTTGCTGGAGCCCAGCAGGCAGTTGCACAGGTAGTGTGGATGGAGATATGGGGTCATCTGATTCTTTTATTCTATAATTCTATCATAAAAGACAACACACAATGCCTTTTTTTAAACCTTTTATTCTGTATGTATGCATGTTTGTTCTCATGCAACTTTCAGCACTTACAGTAACTTTGTTTCTTTTTTTTCCTCTTCTGCATTATGTATTTATTAAGGCTGTTATCCAGAACCCTTTCAGTAATGGAGGCAGTCCGGCAGGTGAGACGGTCGGGGGTGAGACGCGTTTCGCTTACTTCCCGGCTGCTACCGTCAGCGATGGTACAGCAACAGCAGTTTCAGTGCAGGCGGCCGCTGATGCCACTCTTGCACCAGCAGCAGGTTTGTTCACACGGCAAATCCATCTCTCGGGTTCTCCCTTACCCCAGAGTTTAATTCCGTTCACAACAGAATGAATTCAGGCTTTTATTATTTACTGTAATTCTGGTCTGGTCATTTTGGAAGGTTGATTTTTATTTATTTTTTGTTGTTGTTAAATGCCAGTCAGTAATCTCCTGAATAAACAGTACTGTAAACACATTTACACTGTTTATTGTTGTTTTTAAATTAATGCATATACAGTTTTATTTTACCTTTTATATTTTATGCTTGAACATGCACTAGATGCAGTACAATAATACAACAGTCACTGATGATTCTGTCTTTATATACACTATATTGCCAAAAGTATTCGCTCACCCATCCAAATAATCAGAATCAGGTGTTCCAATCACTTCCATGGCCACAGGTGTATAAAATCAAGCACCTAGGCATGCAGACTGTTTTTACAAACATTTGTGAAAGAATGGGTCGCTCTCAGGAGCTCAGTGAATTCCAGCGTGGAACTGTGATAGGATGCCACCTGTGCAACAAATCCAGTCGTGAAATTTCCTCGCTCCTAAATATTCCACAGTCAACTGTCAGCTGTATTATAAGAAAGTGGAAGTGTTTGGGAACGACAGCAACTCAGCCACGAAGTGGTAGGCCACGTAAACTGACGGAGCGGGGTCAGCGGATGCTGAGGCGCATAGTGCGAAGAGGTCGCCAACTTTCTGCAGAGTCGATCGCTACAGACCTCCAAACTTCATGTGGCCTTCAGATTAGCTCAAGAACAGTGCGCAGAGAGCTTCATGGAATGGGTTTCCATGGCCGAGCAGCTGCATCCAAGTCATACATCACCAAGTGCAATGCAAAGCGTCGGATGCAGTGGTGTAAAGCACGCCGCCACTGGACTCTAGAGCAGTGGAGACACGTTCTCTGGAGTGACGAATCGCGCTTCTCCATCTGGCAATCTGATGGACGAGTCTGGGTTTGGCGGTTGCCAGGAGAACGGTACTTGTCTGACTGCATTGTGCCAAGTGTAAAGTTTGGTGGAGGGGGGATTATGGTGTGGGGTTGTTTTTCAGGAGCTGGGCTTGGCCCCTTAGCTCCAGTGAAAGGAACTCTGAATGCTTCAGCATACCAAGACATTTTGGACAATTCCATGCTCCCAACTTTGTGGGAACAGTTTGGAGCTGGCCCCTTCCTCTTCCAACATGACTGTGCACCAGTGACCAAAGCAAGGTCCATAAAGACATGGATGACAGAGTCTGGTGTGGAGGAACTTGACTGGCCTGCACAGAGTCCTGACCTCAACCCGATAGAACACCTTTGGGATGAATTAGAGCGGAGACTGAGAGCCAGACCTTCTCGTCCAACATCAGTGTGTGACCTCACAAACGCGCTTCTGGAAGAATGGTCAAAAATTCCCATAAACACACTCCTAAACCTTGTGGACAGCCTTCCCAGAAGAGTTGAAGCTGTTATAGCTGCAAAGGGTGGACTGACGTCATATTGAACCCTATGGATTAGGAATGGGATGTCACTTAAGTTCATATGTGAGTCAAGGCAGATGAGCGAATACTTTTGGCAATATAGTGTATAGTGACCATTATCGCCTGATATAGTAATAACTAACATGTTTCTTGTTATATTAAGCAGAAAAGTAGAGGTTGTTCGATCCCTCTAGCAGATGTGATTCCACTGTTGCATGTCTTTCCTTAGAAACAAGGTTGTTTTTAGTTAAATACATTACATTTACTGAAGGATTTTTTTGCTTTAGTATTAGATGCTGAATGAACAGAAATACATGTCTCACAAAACAAAATGCTCACTCATGCCAGTATAGAAAATTTTTAAATGACTTTTTACAGTCTTTACAGTCAATTTTACAGGCTTTAAATGTTTCCCTTTCCATCTGCACCCAGGTCAGTTTTACGTGATGATGAGTCCTCCAGATGTGTTACAGCCAGGCACACCAAGGACCATTGCCCCTCGCACACACACTTATTCCACGTGAGTATGAGCCATAGCTTATCATCCTCACCCTCCGTCATACAGGCTGGACGATTCACTCTTTATCTTTCCACTGAAAGCTTAACTAGTTTAAACCGTCTCAATTATTTGCGTGCAGCAGCTAGATATTAAAGAAAAGTCAAGTTAAAAAAATGACTTGTGTTGTACCTTGTTTTCTTATTGATGCTTTAAGCACAAAAATATGACCTAGCAAACAGGACGACTTCTATATTCAGTCCAGAACCAGTATTAGGTGTGTTCATGTTCAACCAGTTCATGTGAGTTGCCGAGATTAAAACACAGAGCACAAAGTTAAATGGTTTTTGCATCGTCTCTGACCCTGAGTCAGGGTAGATAGCGCTGGAAGAAAAAACAACTCTCTAGTAATAAAACAGTTTAATGAAATTGACCGCTTACTTATAAACCACAAACACTTCACATTTTAATAAATAGGCCACGTCAAGTGCGCAGGAAGCAGAGGCACCTCGGACTTTCAGGATTCCTTTAACCACAACCGCTAAAATAATACAGATAAACAAATTCCTCTTATAGACCCTTTTTCTGTTAGTAAACAATGTGATGGTTTTTTTGTGGGCGGAGCTTAGGTAGAGGCAGAAAGATTTCCCTGACCACTTTACAAGTGCTAATTATCAGGTTTTGTTAGTTTGTTTTTAAAGGATGGTCAAAATCCCAATTTATCTGACTGACCGTGCACGCTCACGATGTGACAGGATGACCTCCGGTTGAGGTCATCTACACCTACATCTGATAGAAAACCCAGTGCTTCTGGGAACTGTAGAAAGGGAGATGAGACAAACAGTTTCCTTTGTTTAATCTCTGCTCGTTAGCTACCAGTTAGCTAACTCGCACACTAAAAAGTTAGCGTTACACGAGAAATCATTTAACTCGCTCCCCAATTCAGACACGTAACCAAACCAGTACACTGTAGTTTTTATTTAATGATCCAGAGAAAGGAGGAAAAATCCTGCTGAGGGAAAGACTAATGAGTAACAGAAACTAATCTCCATAATCTTATATAAATATCTCCTGAACATCTTTTTTAATCCATTTATAATTAGGTATAGGTTATGTGGCTTCATCCTCTCTGTTTATCTGCGTAAATGAGTTGTTGTTAAAGGAACAAGTGCTGCACTAATCATAATGTCTTTCTTATTAATATCATTTACTATTGTCTAATTCCAATTACTATAGAACATTACTCAATGCTGCTGATTCCAGACTCACTGTGGTATTTTTTGATCACATTTTCTCATAAAACGAAATCGATTCTAGCATGGCTAGGATAAAAGCTTTTAACAGAGAGAATTATAGGTCTTATAATAAAAAAGCTGTTATTAACTTTCTTTCTGTGTAACCTCAAAATAATATAAACAGCAAAAAGTAGAGAGGGCAGGAGAAAGGGAAACATCTTTCAGCACATGGTTTATTTTGTGCAGCATATTGCAGATATGCACTGGACTGCAGACTGGACCTACATGTACAGTGAATTCATAAGACTCGTTATAATCTTATACACTTCTACATAAACACTGTTTCTGTTTGCTTTTAAATCCAAACATTTCCTCAGTTTCAGAATCAATCCTGATGTTATTATGGCATCATTCCAACAACGTATACTACTGATTTTTGTAGCAAAACATATTTTCTTGATCTCTGTCTACTTAGGATTTTCTTGTTAGAAAAGTATTGGCACTTCAGCTTACTGCACAGAATGGCGATACACCGGTCAGGCATAACATTCTGGGCAGTGAGAGGTGAAGTGAATAAGACGGATGATCGAGGAGACCTCAATCATGGCACCTGTTAGTGGGTGTGATATACTGCAGCTCTTGTGGGGTGTTCCCGGTCTGCAGTGGTCAGTATCTATCAAAAGTGGACCGGCGACAGGGTCAAGGGTCAAGGCTCATTGATGCACGTGGGGAGCGAAGGCTGGCCCGTGTGAGCCGATCCAGCAGACGAGCTACTGTTGCTCAAACTGCTGAAGAAGTTAATGCTGGTTCTGATAGAAAGGGGTCAGAATACACAGTGCAGGACGGGTCAGGGCTGTTTTGGCAGCAAAAGGAGGACCAACACAATATTAGGCAGGTGGTCATAATGGTATGTGTGGTTATCTACGGTCTATTATTTACGGTGTTTATCTAGTGTCTTCAGTGTGATTGTGGATTTTTCATCCAGCTCCTTCATCTGTGTTTAATTTCCTTCCCTCTCCAAACAGGAAGATGGACGGCCCGAGAGCACCGCGAGATGAGAGGAGGAGAGCGCAACACAATGAAGGTTAGTAAAAACAATAAAGAGACTTACAACAACTCCATCCTTTAATTACCTTTTACTTTTACTCATGTTAGGAAAGCATAAACATATATTTCCCTTAAATGTTTTTTCCCCCCAATTTATTTATTTATTTATAATCTTGCCTAAGCTACGTTTCCTCAAAGAACACATTGATTAAAGAACCAGTTTAACGAAGGTGGTGTGCACTGAAGTAATCAGTGATCATTTCCCCACGATTTAAGAGCAAACAGTGATCATTGCCATGAAGAGACGGTGATGAGGCTACTGTTTAAACGTCCCAAGTGACATTTACCCAAGGTGATAAGCCTAGAGGCTGACATGGATGCGGGCCAAACTGATTATACCTTTCCCATCATAAACTAATGTCATTTTTCCATAAGTAGATTAGGTAGTGAATGCAGATATGGCCAGGGCTTTTGCTTTATGTTCCCTGTCAGCTAAAGGAAAATTAAATCTGGGTGAAATCTTTCTAACCTGAGTAGATGTAGAGGAAACCATGATGTAGAGGAAAATAAAATCAGAAGACGACATTTTTTAATCCATTAAAAAAAATAATAATAATAATAATACAAAACCACTAAAGGTTATTTGACAAAAAAATTTATCTTAACAATTATTTCTAATAACCTAAAAGTATTTGTGCTTTTTATATAAAATAAATTATATGAATAAATATAAATTGAATACCATATAAGCAGGACGTCTGAATAACCTGCTAGTCTCTGAATAAATATATTTATTGCCTGATATAAAGACAGACATGGCCATTATTATCATAAACATATATATATATATATATACACACACAATAAAATCAAAAGCCAGAATTTTACAAAATGAATGGTTTTCTCTGGCTTTTACACAAAAATGAGCTCCAGATCCTGGATCTCTCCTCTTATTTATTTTATTTATTTTTTAAATACAAATCTCCCCAATCTACATTAGGTTCTTCTTACGTTTTGTACTGGGTGCACTGAAGGCAAAATTTTTTTCAAGCCATTATTAGGATATTTTGAATATTCAAAGTGCCATCCAGATGTGCAGGAGAGAATATTAAGCCTTTATCCATTGTAGTGTGTGTGGATGTGTAGAAATCACTATATCCATTATATTCCACATTTAATCAGGAGGCACCATGAAAGTACTACACAATGACACAATAATATTTCGATGAGAACAGTGATGATGCCAGATCCAGCTGTGTAGTGAACAAAAATACACACAATACAGGCAGCTACACACCATCTGCTAGACAACAAACTCCAGTTGTCCAGCCTATTTCTACTCCTGTGAAAATTAAATATTTGGGAAATATGGACTCATCCCTGGGTATGTGAATAGTTCTGACTTTTTAACCTTTAGTTTTAACCACTTGTGTTGCAGTGGAAAGAAGAAGAAGAGACAAAATCAACAACTGGATAGTCACACTGTCCAAAATCATCCCAGACTGCAACATGGACAACACCAAAACTGGAGCAGTATGTACACACAAACGTTAGGAAGTATCGTTTTTAGAGTCTCCGTGTACCATCTTTTATTTTATTTTTTAATACTGTCTTTCTTCTAGAGCAAAGGAGGCATTCTGTCTAAAGCATGTGATTACATCAGAGAGCTCAGGCAGAGCAACCAGAGGCTGCAAGAGAGTTTTAAAGAGGTGGAGAGAATACAGGTGGATAATGAGCTCTTAAGACAGCAGGTAATCACAACAAACAACTCAAAGAATTTAAAAAGAAGAAAGCACAGAAAAAGTCCAGCGTTAGCCTGTAACGATCGTTTCCGTTTCGTTCTGCCACAGATAGAAGACCTGAAGAATGACAATGCACTGCTCAGAGCCCAACTCCAACAGCATGGCCTTGAAATCAGTGGAGAAACCATTTCGCAGTGACGGACAGTCACACACATTACGGAATACACACACCTCCACAAAACCACCTCACAGACTTGAGATGTTTGTTAACCCAATAGAATAATAATGGCTGATCTGATATTAACAGAAGTTATCAGAGAAACTATTGAACAATAGTTAAAAAGCACATCTACTGTTCCACCTGTGAGAGCTTGACCTACACGGACGCGGCAACAAACTGAGACGAACCCCAATATGTGACGTAAATGGGCTTGCATTGGACTAACTTGTCTTTTTTCTTTTCTTTTCTTTTTTTTTTTTTGAGTTTTTGAATGATGATGAATTGAAAATTCTCAACAATGCCTCATGATCACATTTTGTTTAAACTTGTGGTGGTTTTTCCTGTCCCCAACGCCCGCACACCCCCCCCCAACACACCCCTCTCGGTATTTCTTCGTAATTATTACTGCTGTCTTCAGTATGTTGTATTGTTTTGTCTGCATTATTTATTAGCGCACAGAGAAGTACACAACAGGGATATGAAACCTTTTGTTTCGATGCTTGAACACAATCAAGCCAGTTTGTCTTTCACATTTAAGAAGCTTCGCAGTTAATCAGAGCAAATTTCCTTTGTTCCTTGGTCCAGTTAAGGTTTAGTCTTCGAAGCAAGATGATGTTCATTAGATATATCAAAGTTGTGGCTGAGGTATTGATGTACTGAGCAATTCTGATTCAGAATTTAATGAAGCAAATCATGTTTAAAAAGCTCAGGGTTGACAGAGGAACTACAGTGGAGCAGGAACGCTCCACATCAACCGCTTCCCATACCATACCACCATTTTCTCAACAAGAAGTCCTTTAATCTGTCTACATGTAACATCATATCGAGAGTGGCTCGAGCAGACTTGAGGATTCAGACACGTACTGTATCAAAACCAAACCCCCAAGATCAATGTACTGAACAGATGATAACTGATGGTCTCAAGTAGGAGGAAATCCTAACCTACTTGAACATGCTTCCCAATAACCACCTCCCCCACCTGTACCTGCCTTAAAATTTGCAATATTGCTTTGCCGTGGTAACATAGAGATTAATAAATTTAGTGGAAACCGTCGTTTACATTGCAATGTAACTAATTCAACATTTTTATTTTCTAGACATTTTTGGAGCACACAGTTTGGTTGTTTTTTTTTGTTTTTTGTTTTGTTTTTTTGCATTGACACCTTTCAGCTCTCTGTTCTGTATTTGTCCCGAATGTCTGTTGACTTACATGCCCCATTAATTCACATTTTATTCACTGCTAGGACTTAACCTTTAGTCTTTTTCCAGTATAAAACCGAAAGACGTTCTGCTGATGCACTTCCTGTTTTTATTTTTTATTTTCCTGCTTCCACATATTTTTTTTTACCCACCACAATTTTTCAAAGAACGTTCTTTGCTTAAATACGACAAATAAAGAGACTATTCTCATCGGATTTGCCCAAAATCCCCCGCTTGGAAGAGACTCTAACCCAACTACTATCCTTATTATTTTGGCACGGCTTTCCTTGACCATGTCCAGGATGTTTAGGCAGCTGATTTCTGTCATGAGTAATAGTGTAGAGTAGTAGCCGTTCAGACTGGAGTAGATTGTAATAGACCCTAACACACGCATGCTTACACAGCATTTCTCAGCATCTTGCATGTCTAATCAGTTTGTCACGTTTTTTGAGAAGATGCTTGAGATTGTTCTTGATAAAGAAGACTCTGTTCTACAACACTTGAAATTAGTTAGGGTTTAAGGAGCTAGACTAATGTGCTGTATGTGGAGAGCCGCAGTGTTGGATGTTGCAGATGTGTGTAAATGAGTGAATATGGCATCATCTCAGTGTGACACCGTGATGGTCTCTGAACTGCTGGATGATTAATGTGGAAACTTGGGCTTTATTGACAACTGTGCTACGTTTGAGGGCTTGTCTAGCCTTTTAGAGCAGGACAGTATCTATTTTACCAGGAAGCTGCACCACTCAGCCCTAATTAATACTCTAGAGCATGGGTGTCAAACCGGATCCACAAAGGGCCGTGTGGGTGCAGGTTTTCATTCCAACCGAGCAGAAGCTACGCCTGATTCCACCTGTTTATTCAACTGATCTTGGCTTTCAGTAGACTCAGGTTTGGCTTCTGCTCGGTTGGAATGAAAACCTGCACCCACACGGCCCTTTGTGGATCCGGTTTGACACCTTTGCCCTAGACAATCCAACGCCAGATAGCTGACAAAATGCCACCTTCTTGCTACCTTTTACTATATTCATTTAATTCAGTTTTATTTGTATAGCGCTGTTAACGATGAACGTTGTTGCAAAGCAACTTTTAAAGAAATAAAAAGTGAGAATAAAATTGTAAAGTTAAACATTTTATTATATAACGTTTATCAGTAATAAGCAAGCTAGAGGCAACAGTGGTGAGGAATAACTCCATGAGGCGATATGAGGAAGAGGAACCAGACTCAAAAGGGAACCTCGTCTTTATCTGGGTGACACCAGAGAGAGTGATTATAAATCACTTCCTTTCTGTAACTGTATATTATCGAGTGCAGTTGTGTAATCAGGAGCTTTTGAGCATCAGCATAATTTCAATTTTCATTGTAGAGTTAACAAAAATTCCTTCCAGCTAAAATGAAGTTCAAAGCCACTTCTGAAGTCTGGTTACTGAGCTCTGATCACGAGCGATCAGAAGTTAGAACTGCTAAATATTAAGCCAAACATTATGACCACTCAGAGATGAAGTGTTGGTTATATCATAGCCGCTGTGTTGTCAAGGTCTGGGATATATTAGACGGTAAGCAAACAGACATAATCAACGTGTTGGATAAGAGAGAAATGAGCAGGTGTGAAGACCTGAGCAACTATCACGAGTGTCATCATTGTAGATAGATGACTGGATCAGAGCTTCTGCAAGGTTTATAGGGTTCTCCTGGTCAGCAGTAGTGAGTGGTCTGAGGAGGAACAAACCAAGAACGGGGGTCAGGATGTTGGCAGTGAAGGCTGTTACAGTCACAACAGAATATTCTAATGATTTTACTAAGAACATAGTAAGTAAGAACACAACCATTTCCCTTCAGCAAAAGGATGCTATCAGCAATCAAATGTAACTAATCTAGTAATTTTATCATTTTGTAAAGCAAGTAATGCAAATGAATTAAAATGGTAAAATATAAAATATGAGGCATGAAGATCATCTCATATCTTCAGAGCTACACTATATTGACAGAAGTTTTGGGACAACCGCATTAAATCATTGCGTTCAGGGGTTGGGCTCGGCCCCTTAGTTCCAGTGAAAGGAACTCTTAATGCTTCAGCTTCATACCAAGACATTTTGGACAATTTCATGCTCTTTGTGGGAACAGTTTGGGGATGACCCCTTCCTGTTCCAACATGACTGCACACCAGTGACCAAAGCAAGGTCCATAAAGACATGGATGAGTGAGTTTGGTGTGGAGGAACTTGATTGGCCTGACCTCAACCCCATAGAACACCTTTGGGATTGTATCTTGAATTAGAGCGGAGTCCTCTCGTCCAACATCAGTGCCTGACCTCACAAAAAGGAACGGTCAAAAATTCCCATAAACACGCTCCTAAACCTTGTGGAAAGCCTTCCCAGAAGAGTTGAAGCTGTTATTGCTGGCCAACTCCATATTAAATTCATGTGCATTTAAAGACAACCATCCCAGAACCTTTGGCAACATAGTGTAGTTAGCATCAATGCTAGTGGAAACTGACGTTCTTTTCCTGATAGCTATGATGAAACTATAACGTCGATGAAAACTTTGGTAATTTCATTATTAGTAATGAAAAAGTGTGGGAACTGGAAACTCTTCTAGCCTGCGTCTATATTCTACATACTACATGTCGAAAAAAGTGTCCAGTGGAAGATCGTTGTACTTCTCATTTGCATAAATTTAATATCTTTAATATTGCTGCATCACTCACTCCGCCCACTAACACACAAAGATCATGTAATGCTACATAAAATAGTCACTAGGTGGCGCCATGATGTCTAACAAACAAAAACTATGGATCACAGCAATTCACCATCATTTTCATACCCCAAATTTTGAAACTGTTAACAAAATGCTGTCACATGCACTAGGTGACTGATCTCCAAAATGGATACTCTACATGCCATAGCTGTTCATTTAAGTCCAAAAAGCAAACAAACAAACAAAAAAAATGTTAAAGAATAATAATCATCATTTTAAACAATTCTTTTTCAGTATGTTTTGGCAAATCATGTATGGTCAGTTCAGTTCAGGATTGTGTATTTCTATGCATGTGCTTCACAAAGGCCAGGTAAAACACAATGTTTTCCCAAATGTCATCTACGCTCATGATAATAGTAACCACAATTGAATGGGGTAAATACTCTGAGGTAAGATAAACACACCTCTCTTTGTGTTCTCTTTGTTCTAAGACAGTTCCCCTATGTCACGTTTCCCATACACTAGGCTGAGCCTCAGCATGTCAAAGGATAATTATATTATCATATAGAGTCCAGATGTTTGCATTCAAACATTTCATGTTCAAAAAGTCATCCTTCACCAAAAGATTATGTACAAACACACGTATACAATATACCCCGAAATCAAACGAAATCAATGCTACAAATTGCAGATGTTTTAGGAACGAACTCATATGATGGCAGTGGCTTTTGGGATAGTTTAGTTCTGTTTTGGCATTTTGTCATTAATCTGACTTCATAGTACATGGAATTTCAGGATCGGAACAGAGCAGTACTTGAGTACATGCTTCACTAAGTATTGTTAAATCAGACTTCATCAAAATAAAGCAGTTTCCTGCCAAAGTTCCACACTTGGACAAATGCTTAATCAGCAGCATCAATATACAGATAAACATTCCTGATCCGGTTTATCAGAACTTTCCAGTCTTAACTGCTTCAATGCCCATAACCCCACTAAGATAGAACGCAGTTGACGGGCTTTTGAAAGGGATTTCCATTTCCAACCATTCATAATCATGAGGGTCGTGGGATTTAGAAGCTACACCCATGCTCTCAACCCAGTGTATGTACTACTCGAGCACTGTGTGCATCTAGGGGAAGAAAGTTCCACAGAACAAACCACCCTACTGGACCTGTGTTTCAAAATGCTGGGCTTTAATAACAACGTACTTGTAAATGAGACTTTATTTACAATAAACAGCTGGATCCAACCCTAGGAGGCTATGATGATGAAGAACAGTGAGCATTGGCACTACAAGTGCAGCCATGAACATCTTCTGTTGGAGGATCTTTGATGAAAGAGCAAAGAGACACCTAAAGAAAGAACCCAGCAGCTGCTGCTGTACTAGTAGTCATATCCTACCTTAAACTCTTACAGATCCCAGTATCTGGTGTGAGACCAAAGCTTCTGTATTCCCGTGACTGGTAAAGGTGATAACAGGGCCACTCAGTCCCTTCAGAATCTTCTCCAGAACAGGGCTGATTATAACTGGATTAGCGCCACTGAGCTGATGCACTTAGTCTTCATTAATGCCAATCTGCCCTAAAGACAACACTACAGGGTTTCACTGTTCATAGATACAACCAGAACTGTTGGATGCTGCTGCTTTGCGCATTGTAATGAATTTTTCTTTGTTTTATGGCACTCAGTGTGTTTATAGTGGGAGCGTTTGGATTTGGTTTTGGATGCAACATTAATTAAATGTTCAAAACCCATGTGTAATAGTGTTTAATGTTTTTAGATTATTCAATGTTTTTATATTAAACATGATGTTCTTCTGGAAATTAGGTATAATTAATTGAAGAAATAAGTGTACACATGCTGATCATAGTTCAGAACATGGCTACATTTGCCCTTCTTCACTTCCAGAGCTCTGGATCCAGCATGAGCTTGAGCAGGATGAAGCAGTTACTGAAGATGAATGAATGTAGTCAATTAGAGTGAAGTTTTAAACAGGATTGAACCGTCAATATGCCGACATTGATTTGTACATCTCCGGTCCGGTCTGGTCTGAAGTATGAAGAATGGATTGAATTAGAAGAGATTTCCTTGTCGTTTTTTCTCCAGGGAGATGGAATAAGCTCCACAGCCTGCTTCCTGTTGAAATGTAAAGTTGAACTAAATAATTGCTTGATCCTATCAGTGTTTTCTTGGTCTATTGAATTTGATCGTTTGAAATAAAATTCCCCAAATTCCTTCCAAAAAGTCCTTGTTATAACCACAATAATCTCAGGATAAATCAGTCAGATAATGTCATGTTTATTTCGAACTTACATAAGTAGGTCAAGAGACCACACCAATCAGATTCTCAGGTAGAAGGTTGTATTTTCTTGGCTCACTTTCTGGAGTCAATTCTTCCAGTTCTTACAAATGTACCATATATTTGCCAGTAAACACCATGCAACAGTGTATCAGGTTATATTCTGTTAAAGACCATTCTGAATAAAGAAAACACGGCAAGTTGATTGAACAGCTGCTGCAATCAAACAGAGCTCATTAGTTCGTAAGATCATTGGTGTAGGAAATCTAACGGAACAATACCTCTAACAAAAATGTTAGGGAACTCACCAGTTTTGCAGTCATTTGTAAACAAAGAGAATGATAAGTCAGTAGAAGGCTGGAAAGCTCCTGAACAGCTCTGATACAGATACAGTATATCTGCACATATGAGATGGTGTCCAGGCAGCTGCATATTTAACATCAAGCATATAATAATGTAATAAGAGGTCATGAGGTGTCATGCAGTTAAAACAACAAGCTATAAAGCGCCTTCTAATTCCAGTTGTCCTAAGGAATGTCTCTGGTTGTCAAGTGGAGGTGTGTCTCTGTCTCTATATTTATCAGTCTCAGAGACCAGCATGGGGCAACAATGAATCTTTCTGCACTTCAGTACATGACTCTTCTCCTTCATTCCTTTCACAAAACCACTGATTGCACTTCGTACTGCTGCGGATGAGAAGTAGAAAATAATGGGGTCTAGGCAGGCATTTAGCGTACTAGAGATCAAAGCCAGATCTCGCCAGTCCTCGCTCTCGGCCCGGACGAACCCGACCACGTGCGAGGCGTTATAGGGTCCGAA
Source organism: Hemibagrus wyckioides (assembly GCF_019097595.1). Classification (NCBI taxonomy): domain Eukaryota; kingdom Metazoa; phylum Chordata; class Actinopteri; order Siluriformes; family Bagridae; genus Hemibagrus; species Hemibagrus wyckioides. The sequence continues at coordinate 1,857,987 of NC_080721.1, read as the reverse complement.
ACAGACGGCGAACACCAGCAGAGTCCCGAGGGCCAGTCCGATAGCCCTGAGCTTGCGCCGCCGACTGATGTGAGGCAACTGGGAGAGAATTCGAATGAAATTAATGTAGCAGAAGCCACAGACAAGGAAAGGAATGCAGAAGAGCACCACAAAGAGCTCCAGGCGCACCGGCAGCAGAATACTGAGTTGCTCTTGGGTAAAGTTGTTGTAGCATTTCATTTCTGAAGGTGGTGTCATGCTGCAGTTTAAACTGTCACTATCACTGCTGTTGCTGGAAGGCAAAGATGGCACAATGTAGACAATGCTGAGGTTCAGAGTGCCGACCAGCCAGAAGATCATGCTGGCAATTACGGCGTAGAGTGGTCGACGGTAAACAGAGTACTGGATCGGAAAAGCAATGCCCAGATAGCGTTCGATGCTAACTCCTGTCAGGAAAAAGGTGCTGGTGTAAATAGTAGAGAAGAACATGAAGCTGCTGAGGGGACACAGGTATTCTGGCATCTTCCAAATCATGTCATCAATAGCCTCTTTCATCTTGAAGGGCAAAAAGGTGAGGAAGATGAGGTCAGAGATGGTCAGGTTCAGTAGGAGGATGTCGATGGGGGCAGGTTTGCGGTGGACCTTGCGGCAGAAGGTACAGAATGCAAGGATGTTGGCAGGAAGCCCGATCAGGAAGGTAAGGATGTATACTGGCAAGAGCAGCTGGCTGACCAACATGGTGTTGAGTCCAGCTTTCACAAAGCATCTGTGAACAGCTGCAAATCTGTGAAGAAATCAGTAGCTTGGAGAGAAAAGAATGCAGAAAAATTGCATGTATATGCATAAATATGTTTGTTTATATGACAATATAACTGTTAGAATACAGTTAGGTAGCCAGATGATGGCATCCACAATAGCATTAAAAAATAACATTTCTTGGCTTAATTCCTTTTGCATCATTGTCTGATGTAAATGTTTAAAAAAAATCGAATCAGTTACAGGACTCACCATGGAAAAGCAGCGTTATCGTCCTGCAGCTGTCCTGCTGGTGCTGAGGAGTACGTGAGCAAAGTGCACTCTGCCGTGTCTCAGCGATTCTCAATACTTTATCAAATCATAGGCTGGATGCAGTGTCTCAACCCATGGAAATTTAATAAGCCCCTGTTGCCAGCTTCATGCCTTAAGCTCACCAAACAACGTTGCTGAGCAACCCCTCAGAGAACGGACAGTGTGAGGAACACAGGAAGATGTCATAACCACTGTTAGTGTAATGGATTACACCTGTTATACCACAGGAATAAAACCCACCACCAGAAGTAAAGAAAGTGGTCCGGTGTAATGTGCATAAAACAAGGGGGATGATATGATGGGGGGTTTTTAGTAAGGAGTAAGGATTAACTGGAGCTTGTTTATGCATCTACTGTAATATCCAGAGAGCACGACCAAGCAAGAGGTAATAAAAACTAATTTCTGCAGCGTGTAATAACATTATACGGCATTTCTTAGCTTAGCGATGGTTCTGAAATGAAAACGGCTATCCGAGTAATGCGATCTACACGAGCTTCAAATGAGAGACTGGAGTCGATAATCACACCACTCGTACACATGAAGCAACTAAAAGGCCATCCAGAGATACTACTGAATCAGAAAGGTTACTTCTAGACACCTTCTCTCGGAAAGTCACTCAGCATCTACTCCTGTGTCTGTCATTCGGTTTAGCTGTGTGTCATCGGCATAGCAGTTCTGTGTAATTCCTCATTCCTTAGGTGCTCCTGAATTTAAGAGAAGGTTTGAAATTCAATGGGTTGAATGCTGCTAGTTTAGAAGTTTTCGTGACATGCTAGGAAAGGGGGTTAGATTTTTTGTTATGTTTTGTTTTTCCACAAATGATTTCTTTCCTGATTTGTTTAGGGATCATTTCTAGTATACAGTTACAGTTACTATTATACAATTTGTTGATTTTTGGAGAAGGTGATCAGTCAGTTGGAATGGGGTATATGATATGATTATGTCGGTCTCTACATAACTAGGTGAAGTGCTTTGCTCAGGGTCTGTCCAATTCGATGGAGACTGTCGGTCTTGCCAAGGCTTGCCACAGACACTCAATCAAACAGAGGTCTGGGTTTTGAGCACAGTCACGTTCTTGGAACTGCTCCACGTTATAGGTTTGGGACACTGCTTAGGGCTGAAACTCTCTACCCCCTAATCTCAAAATCTATGTATGATAAAATGGATAGAACGGTGCTGCCCTCTGGTTTAATATTAGGTGCTATTTTGTGTAAATAGAAACGAAGTTCATTTCAGTATCCTGTTATAAAACCACAACATGTGGATAAGCTCAAGGAGGTGGAAACTTCTGCGTGACAATCTGTCTACAGACATGCCCAAATAAAATGCAGTCAGAAATTAAATCACATTTCTAATATACTTGCTTATATATACAAAATAAATGCATACCTCTTTATTAAGCATGATTTTTCTCCTTTTTTTTCCACGTGATTTCTCATCATCCCGCTGTAGATATAAGTACCACAGTGTAATATCTCCATCTACTGGATATTTCAGGAAAGTAATTCAAGATAGCAAGAAGGTGGATCATCATTTATCAGAGAAATTTCAGCTGTCTTCTAGGACAGCATCATACACTGTGTTGAACAATGGATGCAAAAGTTTACACGCCCCTGTTTAATAATTGGGTAGGGTTTTGTGATAAATCATGTCAGAATTTTTTCTACCTTCAGTGTGAAATTACGTGAAAAACAAACAGAAATATTTTAGAGAAAAATGGGAGAAATAGAAAACATTCAATCACCTGCTTGCTTGAGGGAAAAATAGAACTAAACGATCTTATTGCGTTGTTTGGGGTGTTTCCCCATTATCTTCCCTTTCTATGATCAAAAAGGGTGCCCTGGCCTTTGCAGTTCTACTTAGAGAAGACTAATATTGATCAATTGGAAATCACCAAAACCTCTCTCTCTTACTCAATAATGGATTTCCTCATCTCAAACAAAAAATCTCAATGTCTCAATAATCTGTCATGTGACCTTGACCATCAATTACAGCTTGACAACGACGTCTCATGCTGTTCACGAGTCGACTTATTGTCTGCTGAGGCATGGCATTCCACTCTTCTTGAAGGGCGGCCCTCAGGTCATTGAGGTTCTGGGGTGCAGGGTTACGAGCCTCTACACAGCGACTCGGCTGATCCCACAGGTTTTCTATGGGATTCAGGTCTGGAGAAAGTGCAGGCCACTCCATTTGAGGTACCCCAGCCTCCAGCAGCCTGTCCCTAATGATGCGACCTCGATGATTCCCTAATGATGCGACCTCATCGTCCATGAAGATGAAATTAGGCCTGTGTTGTTCATGCAGGGACACAATGACTGGATTAATGATGTTATTCAGGTAGTATTGGCTTGTCACTGTACCATTCACAAGATGTAGGTCAGTTCTGTATTGAGTGGACACACCTGCCCAGACTGTAACACCACCACAACAGTGGCTGATGCATAGCGCTCTCCTTGACGTCTCCAACATTGTTGGCGGCCATCATTTCTGCTCAACGTGAATCGACTTTCATCAGAGAACAGCGCTGAGGCCCACTGGTCCCTCGTCCAGCGTAAATGCCCCCTGGCCCGACGCCTGTGCCTGGTGGTGTGGTCAGATACCCTTGCAGGTCGTCTAGCACGCAGACCACGCTGATGTAAACGGTTTCGAATGGTCTGACGTGACACTTGGGTTCCTCTCACCCCCTTAAATGTGCCTGGAGTTGAGTGGCATTCATCATCCGGTTCCGCAGGGCACTGTTCACAATGAAGCGGTCATCAACAGGGGATGTGGCCAAAGGACGTCCACTTCTATGCCTTTCTGTGACTCTTCCAGTCTCTCTGTATCTCTGTCCCAACCTGCTGATGACACTCTGTGACACTCTAAGCTCAGTGGCCACTTCCCTCTGAGAACATCCTGTTTGAAGCCTCACAATGGTGAGGTTCTGTTGATCAATTGTTAGGTGTGGTCTTGGTCTCATGATGTCAAAATGTGAACAGCATGATGAAGAGGACTGTTTAAATACCAATTCTAATGGAACCAGAAAATTTATTGGTGGATTCATGGATCAAACACCAGTTGTGAATTTTGCCGTTAAGCACCTTGTTAGAGAACAGCAAGTTCTGCAGAAAGTACTGAAACACTGAACAGTTGGACATGTGCATTCAAAAGTGTAGAGAAGGTCAAATTAAGTTCAATTAAGGTTATAGTGCATTTTAGGTGCATCCTGATATTTCACCCGAAAGCCCAATATCCTGAACTTTTTGTGAGTAGTGTATATATATATATTTGTTAAACTGGAAAAGATTAGACTTTCATTAAGGGCTTCGTCTGATGCATTTGGGGAAATATGGAGCCCTTTTTTCTATATGGCTAAGAGGATAGATTTTTCACCCTGCTTGGACTAGCATGACTTTCTCAGAGTGGCTGAGCGCTAATATCGTGTTTGGTGTAGTGGGAGTGATGGTCTGGTTGTTTATTTATCTATTACAGATACACTCGAATTTGAGCTGACAGAGATCTATTCCTTTTTTATTTTTATTTCTTTTTGTTTTTATTTTACCTATTTTTCCCCTTATCTTCCTTTCTTATGCTTTTCTTTTTTCCTATTATCTTATACAAAATGTGACATGTATAAGAGGAGCAGGACAGTGGTGAGGTGTGCTGTAGGTCAGACAGAGGAGTTCAGAGTGGAACTGCATCAGGGATTGGCTCTGAGCCCCTTCCTGTTTGCTTTGGTGATGGAGCAGTTGTCAGAGGAGGTCAGACAGGAGACTCCTTGGACAATGATGTTTGCAGATGACATTGTGATCAGTAGTGAGAGCAGGGAGCAGGTGGAGGAAAACCTGGAGAGGTGGAGGTTTGTGCTGGAGAGAAGAGGAATGAAAGTCAGTCGTAGTAAGACTACTAGTCTTACTAGGAGGGAAGTGGAACAGTAAGATTACAGGGTGAAGAGGTGAAGAGGGTACAGGAGTTTAAGTACTTGGGGTCAACAGTCCAGAGTAATGGAGAGTGTGGGAAAGAGGTAAAGAAGCGAGTGCAGGCAGGTTGGAATGGGTGGAGAAAGGTGTCGGGAGTTCTGTGTGATAGAAAAATTTCAGCAAGAATCAAGGGGAAGGTGTACAAGACAGTGGCGAGACCGGCCATGCTGTATGGTTTAGAGACAGTATCACTGAGACAGAGACAGGAGTCAGAGCTGGAGGTAGCAGAGCTGAAGATGTTGTGGTTCTCTTTGGGAGTGACACGGTTGGACAGGATTAGGAACGAGTACATCAGAGGGACGGCTCATGTTGGACGTTTGGGGGACAAAGTTAGAGAGGCCAGGTTAAGATGGTTTGGACATGTCCAGAGGAGGGAGAGTGAGTATATTGGTAGGAGAATGTTGGACATGGAGCTGCCAGACAGGAGGAAAAGAGGAAGGCCAAAGAGGAGGTATATGGATGTAATAAATGAGGATATGAAGCTAGTGGGTGCAAGTGTTGAGGATGCAGAAGATAGGGATAGGTGGAGAGAGATGATTCGCTGTGGAGACCCCTAAGAAGATCTTATACAAAATGAATCTATAACTCTTATTATTTCTTACACGTTGTGTTGGCAACTGTTTTGTTTTGTAAAACCCAATAGAAAATAACAAAATAAAAAATAACCTGCTTGCATAAGTATTCACACCCCTGAACTAATCATGTGTTTTGATTTTGTTTTACCAGTCAGTGTTTGTTTTTTAGGAAAGAGATTTCCTGTGTAACACACACTGACAACAACATTTTATCACTCTTTTTTTCCCAGAACATTCTAGCTCCATCAGATTGCCAGTGCATCTCCTGTGCAGGCTTCAGGTCAAGATTTTTAGTTGGATTCATATCTGCTTTTAAAAACATCAACCTTTCTTTTGGTTCTGTTTCTTTTGTTGATCGTGGGTCGTGCTGCAAGGTGAAATTTCTTTTTTTTATCTTTAGCTTAATAGCAGAAACCTGAAAGTTTTGCATTAAAATCGACTGGTATTACTGGCAGCTATTCACCTCGATAGAAGCCCCATTTCTGGGCTGAAGAAAAGCAGCTCTAAAGCATGATGCTACCACCACCACCATGCTGCACTGTGGGTTTGATGTATTTTGGTGCAGACATATAGAAATATGGAATTGGGATTAGTCCTCATCAGACACATTTTGGCCACATGGTTTGGGGTGAATTCGTTGGGCATGGATGTTTTTTTTTTTGTTAGAAAGGCCTTTAGACATTAGACATTTAGACATTAGACATTAGACATTTTATACGACGTAATTCTGCATCAAGGCCAGAAAAATTTCTGATATGATTTGTTAATGAAAGAAACAAGATATTTAATCGAGTGTCCTTCATTTCCTTCAAAATGCCTTTGAAGGAGAAATGAAAAGTCTAAGCACACAATGTTCAATCACAGGACAAAATTGTGTTTCTTGGCTTTGAAAAATAAATAAATAAAAATAAAATTTTAAAAAATAATAAATAAAAGGTTACAAATGTTCTGTTTCTGTATAGTATTCAGATGAAACACATTAGCAATGGAGGAAAACTGGCTGAGAGAATCACTGTCAATTATACACCGGTCAGGTATAACATTGTGAGCAGTGACCGGTGAAGTGAATAAGACTGATGATCTCCTCATCATGGCACCTGTTAGTGGGTGGGATATATTAGGCAGCAAGTCAACATTTTGTCCTCAAAGTTGATGTTAGAAGCAGGAAAAATGGACAAGTGTAAGGATTTGAGCGAGTTTGACCAAAAGGGCTAAATTCAGATGCAGTGGTCAGTAAAAGAAAGCATTTTTTTGATAGCATCTATAGGAACAGTGGTGAACCGGTGACAGGGTCATGGGCGGACAAGGCTTATTGATGCACGTGGGGAGCGAAGGCTGGCCTGTGTGATCTGATCTAACAGACGAGCTACTGGTGCTCAGATTGCTAAAGAAGTTAATGCTGGTTCTGATAGAAAGGGGTCAGAATACACAGTGCAGGACGGGTCAGGGCTGTTTTGAGAGCAAAAGGAGGTCCAACACAATATTAGACAGGTGGTTATAATGTTATGCCTGATCGGTGTACACAGATGGTGTAATAGAGAAATTTACCTCAGCCTGTGTGATGAAGACGTGTGTGAGCTTGCCATTAGAATAAAATAATAATTACCAAGTTAATGTTATTTTCTTGTTTCCTGCAGAAAATTATTCATAACAAAGGTTTTTGTCTAATTTTTAATTTAATTTTTGTAAAATGCTGATAGCAAGTGTTCAAGATTAAATATTAGGTTCTATATCTTGTTTATTTTTATGCTATAAAATGTACAGACAGATGTATAGACAGAGTGCGAGACAGACAGAAAGAAAGAGAGACAGACAGATAGAAAGAGAGAGAGAGAGAGAGAGAGAGAGAGAGACAGACAGACACAGAGAGAGAGAGAGAGAAAGAGAGAAAGAGTGAGTAAGACAAATGAGAGAGAGAGAGAAAGAGACAGTGACAGACAGAAAGAGAGACAGAGTGAGTGAGAAAGACAAGAGAGAGAGACAGAGTGAGTGAGACAGATGAGAGAGAGAGGCAGAGACAGACAGTGAGAAAGAGAGAGAGAGAAAGAAATAGATAGATAGATAGAGAGAGAGAGAGAGAGAGAGAGAGAGAGAGAGAGAAAGAGTGTAAAAAATCAGCACAATTGTAAATGCTTTCAATATTTCTAATATTCTAATATTTGGTTTGTTTCTACATTTCATTAATAAAAGGTTGGAGTTACCCCCAAACCAGGAGAGAGACATTCTTTAACATTCACAATATCACATCATTTACAAAAATAGATTTTAATGCATTATTATTAAAACAATTTACAGCAATAATAACACTTTAAAACAACAGAACTTTAATTTCATAAAATGAAGAAAAAAGAAAGATTTGCTAAGCACAATGTGCAAAAACTGAAAATGTTAAAATGCTCATTAATCTGCTTTTACAACTGGATTGTGAGAGACTGTAGATTAAAGTGTAGATTAAAGTGTAGTTGTAGTATAAAGTGTAGTTGTAGATTAAAGTGTAGATTAAAGTGTAGTTGTAGTATAAAGTGTAGTTGTAGATTAAAGTGTAGTATAAAGTGTAGTTGTAGATTAAAGTGTAGTATAAAGTGTAGTTGTAGATTAAAGTGTAGATTAAAGTGTAGTATAAAGTGTAGTTGTAGATTAAAGTGTAGTATAAAGTGTAGTTGTAGATTAAAGTGTAGTATAAAGTGTAGTTGTAGATTAAAGTGTAGATTAAAGTGTAGTTGTAGATTAAAGTGTAGTATAAAGTGTAGTTGTAGATTAAAGTGTAGATTAAAGTGTAGTTGTAGATTAAAGTGTAGATTAAAGTGTAGTTGTAGTATAAAGTGTAGTTGTAGATTAAAGTGTAGTTGTAGATTAAAGTGTAGTATAAAGTGTAGTTGTAGATTAAAGTGTAGATTAAAGTGTAGTTGTAGATTAAAGTGTAGATTAAAGTGTAGTTGTAGTATAAAGTGTAGTTGTAGATTAAAGTGTAGTATGAAGTGTAGTTGTAGATTAAAGTGTAGTATAAAGTGTAGTTGTAGATTAAAGTGTAGATTAAAGTGTAGTTGTAGATTAAAGTGTAGTTGTAGATTAAAGTGTAGTATAAAGTGTAGTTGTAGATTAAAGTGTAGTTGTAGATTAAAGTGTAGTATAAAGTGTAGTTGTAGATTAAAGTGTAGATTAAAGTGTAGTTGTAGATTAAAGTGTAGATTAAAGTGTAGTTGTAGATTAAAGTGTAGTTGTAGATTAAAGTGTAGTATAAAGTGTAGTTGTAGATTAAAGTGTAGTTGTAGATTAAAGTGTAGTATAAAGTGTAGTTGTAGATTAAAGTGTAGTATAAAGTGTAGTTGTAGATTAAAGTGTAGTTGTAGATTAAAGTGTAGTTGTAGATTAAAGTGTAGTATAAAGTGTAGTTGTAGATTAAAGTGTAGTATAAAGTGTAGTTGTAGATTAAAGTGTAGTATAAAGTGTAGTTGTAGATTAAAGTGTAGTTGTAGATTAAAGTGTAGTATAAAGTGTAGTTGTAGATTAAAGTGTAGTATAAAGTGTAGTTGTAGATTAAAGTGTAGTATAAAGTGTAGTTGTAGATTAAAGTGTAGTTGTAGATTAAAGTGTAGTATAAAGTGTAGTTGTAGATTAAAGTGTAGTATAAAGTGTAGTTGTAGATTAAAGTGTAGATTAAAGTGTAGTTGTAGATTAAAGTGTAGTTGTAGATTAAAGTGTAGTATAAAGTGTAGTTGTAGATTAAAGTGTAGTTGTAGATTAAAGTGTAGTATAAAGTGTAGTTGTAGATTAAAGTGTAGTATAAAGTGTAGTTGTAGATTAAAGTGTAGTTGTAGATTAAAGTGTAGTATAAAGTGTAGTTGTAGATTAAAGTGTAGTATAAAGTGTAGTTGTAGATTAAAGTGTAGTTGTAGATTAAAGTGTAGTATGAAGTGTAGTTGTAGATTAAAGTGTAGATTAAAGTGTATTTGTAGATTAAAGTGTAGTATAAAGTGTAGTTGTAGATTAAAGTGTAGTATAAAGTGTAGTTGTAGATTAAAGTGTAGATTAAAGTGTATTTGTAGATTAAAGTGTAGTATAAAGTGTAGTTGTAGATTAAAGTGTAGTATAAAGTGTAGTTGTAGATTAAAGTGTAGTATAAAGTGTAGTTGTAGATTAAAGTGTAGTATAAAGTGTAGTTGTAGATTAAAGTGTAGTATAAAGTGTAGTTGTAGATTAAAGTTTAGTTGTAGATTAAAGTGTAGTATAAAGTGTAGTTGTAGATTAAAGTGTAGATTAAAGTGTATTTGTAGATTAAAGTGTAGTATAAAGTGTAGTTGTAGATTAAAGTGTAGTATAAAGTGTAGTTGTAGATTAAAGTGTAGATTAAAGTGTATTTGTAGATTAAAGTGTAGTATAAAGTGTAGTTGTAGATTAAAGTGTAGTATAAAGTGTAGTTGTAGATTAAAGTGTAGTATAAAGTGTAGTTGTAGATTAAAGTGTAGTTGTAGATTAAAGTGTAGTATGAAGTGTAGTTGTAGATTAAAGTGTAGATTAAAGTGTATTTGTAGATTAAAGTGTAGTATAAAGTGTAGTTGTAGATTAAAGTGTAGTATAAAGTGTAGTTGTAGATTAAAGTGTAGATTAAAGTGTATTTGTAGATTAAAGTGTAGTATAAAGTGTAGTTGTAGATTAAAGTGTAGTATAAAGTGTAGTTGTAGATTAAAGTGTAGTATAAAGTGTAGTTGTAGATTAAAGTGTAGTATAAAGTGTAGTTGTAGATTAAAGTGTAGATTAAAGTGTAGTTGTAGATTAAAGTGTAGTTGTCGAATGTAGATTTCATGATTAAACATCACAGAAAGTTCTGACACACAAACACACAAAAACACATCTTAAGAACATCTTAAAAACACATCAAATCAGTGTAATTAGCGCCTCAGTGCAGTAATAAATATCAGCAGATAATGTATAATCATTATCAATATACAATAATAACACATTCCAAAATATCCTTTTGTGCTTTTGAGGATTGTGCAATATACAGCTTTTATATTTATATATCGTGTTTACAGTGGACATTGTCACAAAAAAGAAATTTATCTCTGTTCAGAAAGCCAGAGGCGAGAGTGGCAAGGAAAATATAAGACATACAAAGGAAGCCATCTCCATCTGGGAGACAACGGATAGTGCAATTATTAATTATTCCCCTTTTCCAGCTGTGTACTCTAAAGTGGAGCAGTGCAAGTGTGTTAAAAGGAACTTTTCTCCACACACCTCTGTCATTTCTTTCAGTATATCTTACATATTGCTCAAGATAATCTCCCTTTCCCACACAGGTATAGCAAAAGCAGTATAGATTAAGCTTACAGATCCTTTTAGAGACTTGTTATCTACATTAGCCCATGTACAGTGTATCCCATAGGTCTGAATGAAGCTTTGGTATTAGTCTCTGATATTAAAAGCACCTCACATGAATACTTTATTCCACTGCCGGTTTTCCCACTGCTTCTACAAGACATTCACAAGCATATATGTTTTGGTGCACGGTATTCCAGTACGTTTCCCATCCAAAATAGAATCTTTATTGGATTTAGGAAGAGTATCTCGGTTACCTTTACGAAGAACAGCTTTAATTTCTTTTATCATTAAGCTGATTTGACAGTTTCAGAACCTAACTGTCCTTTGACTGACGTCGTCCCTCTTTGCTTGGTTGCCAGAGTTTCCTTCACCTGGTATTGTTTAGGGGTCCGCTTCGAGCACATTCTGTAGACCAGGTCCTTGGGCCTCGAGGGCGACAGCATCAGCATGACCACAGGCTCAAGGAAGACGTTGCAGCAGCTGGAGACAATGGCCTCACGCCTCCAGGTCACGTTGCTGTGCGTGATGAAACCGACCACGTGAGATATGTTGTATGGTGTGTAGCATACCACGAAGACCAAGAGCGCCGACAGTTCCATGGCCAGGATGCGGCGTTTGCTGCCAGCCGAAAGACAGGAGCGTTTGACCAGTGCTAGACAGCGCAGCGTGCAGAAGATGGAGAGCAGGAGCGGCACGGCGAACAGCATTACTGCCATCTCTAGGCGCAGAGGCAAAAGCACGTCCAGCTGCTCCTGCGTAAAGTTCTCATAGCATTTTGAAGTGTTGGGCATAAACGGAGACACGAAATAGGCCCCTTTCTCTGCTACCAAAGCTAAACTGAGATGCAAAAGCACTATAGCCCACAGCAGAGCGCTGATCATGCAGGACGTACGAGCACGCCGATAAAGTTTATAGCTGATCGGAAAAGCGATACTCAGATAACGTCCAACTGCCACAGCTGTCAGCAGGAGCCCGCTGCCATAAAGCGAGGCCACGACAAAGAAGTTGTAAATCGGACACAGCAACTCTGGTAGGATCCATACATCAAGAACCGTGTAGGCAGATTTAACAGGCATCCAGGCAACCAGGACCAGATTGGATAAGCACAGGTTGATAGTATAGACCACGTTAGGAGTAGCACCATGTTTCTGAGCTTTACGCACATACACGAAAAAGACCAGAAGGTTAGCGGGGAGACCCAGGAGGAAGGTGAAGGAATACACGGTCAAGGAAATGCAGTCAAACACAGAAATGTGCTTCATCCTTGCTTGTACTGGAGATCGGAAAGATGCGTAAATATCCCCGGTTGCTGGTCATCCATTCAACCCATATGTAGAGGGTTTTTTTTTTTTAAAAAGAGATGGTTGATGTAATCCATATTGATTTCTAAAATCTGAGCGAGAGCAATGATGAAGGCAAAAATAACACAAAGAGGTCAAGCCAGTGGAAAGCTGGGTGTGTTCAAGGTCTGTGTGTAAAGGCGGCTGGTAGGTGTGTTGAGGGGCTTGGCTTGATTTGATGTTGAAGTGGCCGCTCAGGCAGCAGTAATGGAACAGGATGACATTTGTGCAGCCCGGTCCGGCCTTAATTGCCTTCAGTGCAAACGACAACGGGAAGGCGGCATCGGCCCCCTTTAGTGAAATGATTCAGAATAATTGAGGTTTTCAGGATGCTGTGTCCATTCAAATCGAGCTTGGCCTCTCTAAATGAAATGAAGGTTAAATCATAAAGCCATAAAAGCATCTGGTTGATGGTAGTATCAGGGAGGTGGGACACAGATGATGGGATGATGGTGCTTATTGCACAATCAGAACTAAATTTATGTCTTTATAGGAGAAGGAGAAAAGCACATCAGTTGGTAGGTTGAAGCCTGTTTATAAGAGCGTGTGTGTAAATATGTCTGAGTGTGTGTTGTACTGGTTACACACAGGACAGTCTATCTACATCACTCAGGTTTGAGACGTGAGGTGTTACTCTTTATAAAATCATACACTGATAAAATCAAAGAAGCCGATGACTTTCAATACAAAAGCTACAGCTTTATACCCCATGGTTCTTTTAATATCTCAGCATCGCTACATCAGTTCTGTGTTACGTTTAAGTCTTACTTCTAGCTACACACTCCTACTCCTAGCTTGGTCTCATCACTTCAAATTTGACACCACGTTTCATCACGTATTGCCGTAATACACACCTAGTATTGCTTTGTCTGTCAAACTCTGCCTCCACAAGAATCAAGCTTGGATCTCAGTATTTAGGGACTTTTTAATGTACTATTAATGTTGCTTGTGCATGAGTGAATGGAAATAAAATGAGTTGAAGAGTTTTATTTGGAAATGTATTGCAATAAAGAATGAAATATTCTCATGCTCATTGGATTCGAATACACTGGACTTATTCAGAAGGAATGGAAAATCTTATAATAACATTGAGAGCAACTTAGAGTAACATGACTATAAACAGTTGTAGAGAGGACATTATTTACATTTACAATATTTCCTGTCCAGTGTCACGCAAATGAGGATGAGGCTCCCTTCTGAGTCTGGTTCCTCTCTAGGTTTCTTCCTCAGATCATCTCAGGGAGTTTTTCCTCACCACCATCTCCTCAGGCTTCTCATTATTGTTTTCTTACTTCTGTTAAGCTGCTTTGAGACAATGTCCATGTTTAAAAGCGCTATACAAATAAACTGAATTGAATTGATTTTCTGATCTTGATGAAAGCATGTTCAGATGGTTCAGCGCTTTGTATCTGTTTGAGCTGAAGGTGATGCAGGATAAATGATACAAAAAAAGTTGCTGGTGTTTAAAATTCACAATTAAGAATCTTAAGGCTCCACCACCAGATTTTGGTGCCTTGGCTCCTGCCTCATTTACCCCATATCTGCTCCCTGGCTCATCTGGGAATCTGGTGGACATTTTGATTTTGCTCAGAAGTGCTGGACCACCTCGGGACCTGGGGGAGATGCTAGTAGACGCTTGTGGAGCAGCACCTTTAAGGAGGAGATTAGCTCACTGCGCTAACCCTCACACTTCATGTCTTTGTTTACTTTGCTGTGTGTGTTTTGCTTTGCTTCATTTCTCCCTCATGCTTTTTACTCTCTCTGTTTTCAGTTTCTTGATGAGGTATATGCTTAAGTTTGTCCTGTACTCCTGATATCTGTGTTTACTGACCTGTTTGTTTCCCAGGTTCACAGGAACATCAGAGTCTGTTCTCTGACCTCAAACCTGCCTTCAATCAGATCTCTCCTTAAAATTGAATCAAACTGCGAGTTTAAGTGTGCTGTGGCTACGTGGATTCAGCTGGACAAAGCAGATATGATGTAGATGCTGGACAAACGGGGAGAAGTGTCACATTTCTGTTAAATATAACAATATATTGATAATATACCACCAACTCATGGCTGAACACCAGGAACAGACTGGAGAAGGAGATTTACTGCTGATTTCCTGTATGACTCAAGATCAGTCTGAAACTGGGGTGAAAATAAACACATATTATCTGCCGTGAACAGATCACGTGTGCTAAACAGATATAAATGCAATAAAAAAGAAAATAAAAAAAATGAATCTGCCTGGTCAGGGTAAAAAAAAATAAGATAAAAAAAGAATAAAAAATAAAATAAAAAATAGAATAAAATAAAATAAAAAATGAGTCTGCCTGGTCAGGGTAAAAAAATAAGAAAAAAAGAATAAAAAATAAAATAAAAAATGAATCTGCTTGGTCAGGGTCAAAAAATAAGATAAAAAAGAATAAAAAATAAAATAAAAAATAAAATAAAAAATGAATCTGCTTGGTCAGGGTAAAAAAATAAGATTAAATTTTTTTTTAAATAAATAAAAATTAAAATAAAATAAAAAAGAATCTGCCTGATCAGGGTCACAGTGGCTTAAATTAGGAGGGTAGAATGTTATTTTTAATATTGTATTTTATTTTTTTGTATATTCATACAAGCTACACACACTGTGCAAGCAAAAACTTAAAGAGCATGATTTTGGTTTTTTTATGTTTGTTTTTTTGACCAATTATGACCAAGTATTAGCTTTTAATTATAAATGCTGCCTGAAAAATTGACTGGACTTGCCCAGAGTGGATTGGACTGGATTAGACTGAAAATGTTTTTTTACTGGACTTGACTGGACTTGATTGAATTGAAATGAAAATTTGTCCAGTGTTTTCTGTTTTTGTTTTTATATTATATGTGCATTCTCTAAATCAGATATGTGTAACATAAAATGAATTCTGTTTCTCATAACACGCTTAATGTCTTAAGTCGTAACATTACATTACATTTCAGACAGAGTATCATATTGTATCATAAACTGCAATGAAAACACATGACTGGACACATGGTCAGGTCAGTAAAAGGGACCGTTGAGAAGATCGAGCGAATATCTGATGAAGCGTGTGGCGCTGGTCTCACGCTGTGTATTTCAGCTGGAGTTTGTGCATGCCACTGGAGTTGGTGAGAGGCGACACGGCTGAAGGTTCAAATTCGTTTGGAGTCGAGTTCAGGTGCTGGCGTGTTTGCATGCTCCGTTGCTCGAGAGACAGCGCTTCCTGTTTACGCTCGAGATCCTCCAGCATCCGAGCTTCGTGTAGCTGCAGAACCTGTAACGAGTCCCTGATATAAACAGAGGAGAAAAAAGGAGGAGAAAAAAGAGAAAAGAGTAGAAAAATGCATTTTAATTTCTAAATTTATTTAGATTTATTTATATAATTTATATATATACATGTTTAGGAGCATTGCTAAGCCTTTTTCATTGAGGAATGAGCCCAGTAAACTGTTGCTGTGCCCCAGTAAACTTTTCCTCTTATATTATTGTCTGATGATGCGTTTGATAATAGACTTTCCTTATCGCTCAACATTATCATTTAAATTATTTAAAACATGAAGGCTGATTGTAAAATATATTATAATATCCTGCACATAAAATTCAGTCATACACCTCACCCCATCATGGACTTTCAGTCAAACCGTAATTCATAATACTGATTTGTAGCTGAGGATGAGGAGCAGAAGCTAGCATGTGAACGCTGGCTATCTGTGTTAATGAGCAGGATGTGAATGTGTGTTCAGTTAAAGGAGGATATCCTGTTCTCCAGATCGATCACTGCTTAAAGAATGCTTGCTTATCTCTTTTAATTTGCCACATATGATGTCCAAGGTGCGAGTTCCAAGGTATAAAAAATACAGAGTTTGTCATCAAGCAAACAGCAGCCAGTTTCGATAACTTAAGAAAATGTAAAATTTTAATGAAACAATCTGTAGCACAAACTTACATTACTGTTTGTTACATGATATGATTCAAAACATAAATAAATAAATACTCTCAAGGTCACCAGAATTAAATGCTTTGTTGCTGTCATTGCAAATTTTTTTAGCACTCATGTCGCGGCCCAGTACTGATCAAATGTCCTGTTTAATGTCATTAAAAAAAAAGGATGTACTTTTATTGGTTTCTGGCCTTTTCACTTTTTTCTATACACTAGAAGGATGCAAGCTTGAATTATTAGGAAAAAAATGAAACGCGTTTCTGTTAGATACCTGCCATATTTTCTCCTCTTTTCTATTCCTATTTTAAGCTCTGCTACACTGCTACTTTACAGCATAATGGCAGAAATGTCAAACTTATTTCAGTTGTTTTTCTATATATTTTATTATATGTGAAGGCTTTTCTAAATCCTGCATCTTTAACAGAAATAAATATAATAACTTGATGCCAAAACTGATCAATCCTGCCCCACAAATGTAGTTAAATTAATGAAATAAGTTCATTCATATTTCCCTGATGTTAGTGATAAGGATATATAATATAATAACACATTATGAGAACTCTATGGTTCCGACAGTGGTCCTTAATGTGGAGCATTATGAAGCTGAATAAGAAAAAAATTACATTTAAAAAATTGCATTTACACAAGAAACGTGATGCTCGTGGCCAGTCCACCAACCCAAAAATAAATAAATAAATAAATAAAAATATATTGATTTTATTTATTATTATTATTATTATATTTTTGTTATTATTATTTTATAATAATAATAATAATAAAAATTTGCATCTGCAGCACTAAAATGGCTCAATTAACACGACAGTTTTGCCTTGAAGCTTTACCATCAGCGCTCTTCCAGTCTTTATGGAGTTTTATCTGTGTTTAAATCCTGCCACTCCTGCACCACTGAGCAAAGCCCTTACCTCTCAACTGCTCGGTTGTGTAAATGAGATAAAATGTAGGTCAGTGTGGATAAAAGCGTCTGCTGAATGCTGTAAATGTAGATGTGCTGTGAGGACGCTTATTACTGTCTGGACTATTAAGATTTACTAACAGACTTTATGTGAGTATAAAGCGAAAAGTAAACATCAAGCATGATCGAAAAACATCAGGAGATGATTTTCAGTTCAGAAACTTTTACACTTCACTGAAACTTTACTTAAAGAACATAAATATTGGCACCCATGATAGTAAGAGTTTCCTCACCTTCTAAATCCAAAAGGAACTGATTACTTAATCAACATTAGGTTTTATTTGTTTACCACTTTATCTGTTTTAGCATTTGTTTGTGTCTTTTTGTACGTTTCTTAATGTCTAGATCCAGCCATAAATAAATAAAAGTTTCAGTAACTAAAGTTTCAGTAGCCTTGTGTATTTGCCTCTCAGGTATTTGTGGCATATTTGAACTGAAGCTTCAACACGAGTGAAATCAGACCCTGTGGTAGATTTACAGTAGAGAGACTCACTGAGCCTGTGCCAGCTTCTGTTTCAGAGCCACGATAGACGAAGCAAGCTGTTTATTCTCCTCCAGTAACCCGTTCTGCACCTGGGAAGAGTGCATTAGGGTGAATCTGAGCGATTAGAGTCAAACATTAAACAAAATCGGATGGTAAAAGGAACCACGTGAACGTTTACCTCGTCTCTGCACAGGTCCATGCCGGGCCTCCTGGTCCTGTACTCCAAGCGAGTGTGCACCAGTTTCAGGGGAGCCATCTTAGATTGCACGTCCCTCTCCAGTCTAAGAACGTCTTCCTTCAGCTCATTGATCTCATCCTGGGTCTGACGGACAGGACACACTGAACAGAACCTACTGGAAATGAACCTACCAAGAGTGAGATAGACACTGAGGAAGACAGCTTACAGATTTGATCTGCCACTGAAGCTCCTGGTGAGCCTGCTCCAGCTGGTGAGTTCGCTTCCGGGAGGCGAACTGAGTGGCAATGCGCTGAGACTCTAATTCATTTTGCACCTGTGGGAAAAACAGATACGGGGTTTAAACACCTCAAGCTCTCGTCGTCTTTTTCATCCTGTAAGGAAATGAGTAAGGTACACCTCACAAGAAGCAAGATAATCAGTCTCAAAGGTATATGGAAGCAGACTGTACATTTCAGCTACATACCTGTGCTATAGTGATATTAATATTCTCTCTCAGATGTAGAGAAGCTTGCATTTCTTCCTTGGCTTGAGTTATGTTGTGCTGGCTGAACTGCATCCACTGCTGAGGTGTTGTGGAACTGCAACCATTTAGAAGTAGCCTTTATTCGTCACATATACATTACTGCACAGTGATGTCTCTCTTCACATATCCCATCCTTGGGAATGGGGTCTGAGTGCAGGGTCAGCCATGATGCAGCACTTCAGAGCAGGGGGGTTGAGGGCCTTGCTCAAGAGCCCAGCTTTGGCTTGGTAGTGCTAGGGCTTGAACCCTGATCTTCCAATCAACAACCCAGAGCCTTAACCACTAGAGCTACCACAAGCAGGGCTACGCTAGTTACTATATGAACCAAGAAGGGCCTCCACTTGCAGGTTTATTGAATAAATAAATAAATAAATAAATAAATAAATAAATAAATAAATAAATATGAATATATAAATGAATAACGAAACAAAAATCACAAAACAGGGGAACTACTTGCCACTGAATAAGAATGATTTCTTTTTTTTTGAGTAAATTTAACATTTAGACACGTATTGTCCTGTTGTCACCCCAGTTCAACAATTCAAATTGTGTTGCAATCAGATGAAGACCAAAACAAACGTTCTATCCAAAAGCACTATCTGGGCACTGCAAAATAAAGATAAAACATCAGTACTTTCTGTAAAATCTACTGGTGGCATATACAGATTAGAAAATCAGTTCAGAAAATTTCAGAAGTTTGGTTGTGGCCTGCAAAGAGATTTAAACATTTACTAAATGACTGATAAATGAAAATTGTTGCTTGACCAAAAACCAGTAGTCGTAACTGAAGAATATTTCATATTCACAAATATAAGAACAAAATAGATTCTGAAATATACTACAGTTAATA
Source organism: Hemibagrus wyckioides (assembly GCF_019097595.1). NCBI lineage: Eukaryota > Metazoa > Chordata > Actinopteri > Siluriformes > Bagridae > Hemibagrus > Hemibagrus wyckioides. The sequence continues at coordinate 1,838,783 of NC_080721.1, read as the reverse complement.
TAACCTACTGGACTATGGACTATACTGTATGATGTTAAACAATATCATGTAATTATGTCAAATGTTCTTTATAGGAATGAGAAGATTTAATGGGCGTAAGGGAAGTAAAAGCAAAGCTCACCCAGGAGGAACTCTGGTGGGATTGGGCTTCAGCGAGATCTCCGAGGACGTCACAGAGAGAGACAGGCAGGACATGTCTACATCCAAAGCCTCCGCCTTGTGCTGGAGGTCAAGAGTCAGTTGATGACGAGCTTCCTGCAGCAAACTGAATATACCAGTAAGGACTTTTAGGGACTGTACATTTCTGTGTAATTGTTAATTAATATTTCTCATTTTGTTCTGTTTATCTTTCTCCATTTCTCACCAGAGTTGTTTAAACGCTTGGTCAATGTTTTGCTGTAGGACCTGTTGTGCCTTATGAATCACCTCCACCTCCTTCTTTAGCTCTGCTTCCACTGGGTCACTAACCAGCTCATTTTCTCGACGACCCTCCCTCAAGGTCAAACACTCATTAGTGACCTCTAAAGGCAACACTGTGGATGCGAGAGCACGCTCTGCTGCTTCCTTCGTCTAGAAACACAAACACATTCAACATCTTTTATGAAACAACATTGTCATTGTGAATCCCTAGCTGGAGAAAGTCAAGGTGGTCATGATATAGAATTATCTTGGAGCTGATTCACTCTTATGAATGGAAATGCACATGACACTCCTCATTTTAGTCCCAAACAGGTCAATATACCAACTGTGGGACTTTCTTGTCAGTAATATCTGCTGTTTCTCGTGTGTTTTTTTTCCCCTGAAATGTAAAAGCATTATCCTAGGCACGAATGTTGAATAAAATTTTTACACAATAACTAATGCTGTTATGCTAATATTATAGTATATGTGGTGACCCTTTTTTCATGACTTTGCTAATCTCAAAGAACTATCCAATAACCTGCTATGTGTGTTATGATGTAACACTCGGGGGAGGGGCTTCTTTTCAGGAAGAGGACAATGGAAAATCTAGAAAATTTCAGGAAAAACTTGCATTAATAATTACCCTGGGGGTGAGATATGTAGTTATGGTTTATCTTTTATGGACAGTTAAATGAACTGTGGCAGGAAACGTCTGCGTTGTGTTATGATTTATTCAGGCTAGGCTCATTCACAGGAGTCAGACGCAGGTAGATATTATGGACAGGAAAGGGCTGCTGGGAAATCCCAGGGGATCTTGAGGACAGTGAGCTTGAGGGAAATGACTCAGAGGAAAAATGGGCATCTGATACAGGTCTAAATCAGTCAACTGTCAGGTTAAATAACACTTTTATGGCCATGTTAGTTGACATATTTCACTACATACAGGTTACAGGTCCAATGGCGATATATAATGTAGTAAGTCAAATGTTCCATTTTTTTCCAAAATCATCTCTGCTTAGAATAATTTTTAAGTCAAACATCCTGTATGTTCATCATCTGGTGATGTCAGCACAGAGGAAACTGGAGAGTAAATGTACCGTACTGAGAAAACAAACTGACTCCGGTTCTCACAGAACAATCAAAATAAAGAGGTGGTGGAAAGAACAGCAATGAGAAATACATACAAGGTTCTTCCAAATGTGTTTAACTTCTGACCTGGTGTGTAAAAAAGTGAACTTTTGGAACGATCGTATAGCATAGTGATGAAATTTTGAAATAGAAACATCGTTAAAAATCTCTGTTAAAGTTTCTGTATCAGAATTTTTTTTTTTTTCCAGTAAAACATTCATCCATCCATCCATTGTCTATACCCGCTTTATTCCTAATTAGGGTCAGGGGGATGTGCTGGAGCCTATCCCAGCACACACTGGGCGAAAGGCAGGGGTACACCCTGGACAGGTCTACAGTCCATCACAGGGCCACACATATAGACAGACAACCACACACACGCACACACACACACACACAGCAATAAAACATTATTTATGTAATTTCCTTTTATTAATGTTTCATGAAAATGACTGTGATTTCATAAGAGAAGACAATAAAGAAAAAAGGAAAAAATAATAATGAATATCTTATATAATGTATAAATATATACTGTAAATAAAATGAAAATAGTAGTAAAAATATAGATATTCAAACTCAACAATGAGCTGTGTAATAACTCTACCCACTAGCGTGAGAGCATCCATTTCTGTGTCCACTTCCTCTGCACAGGTTTCCAGGCTCTTCTTCCAAAGTGTGATGTCACTAATTCTGTCACTGAGTCGACGATTGCTGTCATATTCACCCCAGGTTGTCTGAGAGACGCAGAATAAACTCATAAACCTGCACTGTGTTTAGAAAAGTCTTTTTTTTTTTTACCCCACTCCCATTTCAAATGGATTACCTTATTGGCGGTGTCATTACCCAGAGCCCTGCCCTCCAGCCGTATCTCATGTGACAGGTGTCTTGTTTGCTCAGCGATGACCGAGAGCTCGTTATTGACCTTCATCCAGTCAGGCACAGTGCAGCGCAGGCTTGGCTTTATGCTCAACATGGCCATGTCTGCTGAGCCAACAGAAATAACATGACACATGTAAATCAATCAGTCAACCAATCAGTAAGGATCACTAAGGAAGGTCATTTAATCTGAACGCTTTTGGACAATCAGTTTTTGAGCAAATTACCCAAAAATGCACTGGGTAAAAGAAGTAATGTTACATAACAAACCACTTTTCAGACAAAAACATAATGTAGTAACATAATGAAAGCATAATCGAGACGTTCCAAAACAAGAAACAAGCGTCACAGAGTTTTCTGAAGAACTGTGCCAGCTTCTCAGACACTGTCAGAAACACACAGCAGCCATGTTCCGTCCAGTTACTACTGCATTTACGGCTGTTTATTGTAATGTACAGGCTTGTCACTGACCTCATTTAGTGTGCCACTGTTTACGTCTCTCTACAGCAGGTTGTCTTAATGCAGAAATATTTCACTTTCTTCTTTAATCATGCCTAATGCCTATGCAAAGTACTATATACGAATAAGAAATAACAGGCAGTAATGTGTTTCTAACAACAGAACGGAGTTTCATTCCGATTTTTTTATTATTGCAATCTGAATTGCCACTATGAAACTACTGAAAAGCATTAAATCTGCATATGTAAGATAAATAGATTAATTTCTGCGAGTAGATACACACTATAGGCTACAGACCCCAACAATAAAGATACCACAATGTCATTTTTCCTTGTACCATCGAAGGTGTAATTGTGTACACATGTAGTTTAATTAAGTACAGATCAATGGTCAATTAAGGTCCAATTATGTAGTTTAGAGTAAAAAAACAAAAAAAAGATACGAAAGATATACCCAAGGTACAAAATAAGCAGGCTTGAATGTACCACTCAGTGGGAAAGTACCGCTTAGTATCTGTTATTTTATTTGTTTTCGTGATTTTTACTTACCTGAATTTTTCTGCAAATCGCACGCGCCCTTTCCGGGGTGTTTTTAAACACTAAACAAGACTGAAGCGCGTCCGGTCTCCAGGAAACTAAGCGGCGCACGTGCAACTTAATACTCAGGCTGCCATGGCAACGCGGCAGAGTTTGGTGTTACAGCTCTAAACTAAACGGTGTTTAAGAAGAACACGCACGTATTTGTTTATTTATTTTTGTTTACACGAACAATCTATTTTGGTTGTTAAAGTGGATCATTGCAAAATGATTAAATATCATATAAATGCACGCGCGCGCGCGCTCTGTACAAAGCCTTAAATGGAGCTTCGTTATAGTACAGGCTGATAAATAATTCAGTAATGTCAGCACTTATAATGATATAATCTCTTCAGTAGGTATAAAGTATTATATTAAAGACTGTGCATGGAATGTTATTAATGCATAATAACTCCTTACAAATGTTTCTCTGGACAACATGACCATTACACCCTCATGTGATTCTTCCTTAATTGTATAGTGTCTCTGTGTGCTGTACCGTTACAGTCTCTCTTCACTGCTTCAAACCTGTATGAAGCAGTGAAGCATGAAAAAGCACACAGCATGAAAGCATGAAAAAGCACACAGAGCTCCATGAAGACATGGTATAGAGGTTAAGGTTAGAGTGGAAGAACTGGAGTGTCCTGCACAGAGCTCCTGACTCTGACCTCAACCCCACTGAACACCTTTGGGATGAACTGGAACACCGACTGAACCCCAGACCTCCTCACTCTTACAACATCAGTGTCTGATCTCACTAGCTGAATGATCACTGATCCCCCACAGACACAATCCAACATCTAGTGGAAATAGAAGGCTTCACAGAAGAGAGGAGTGGAGAGGATTATAACAGGATAGAGGGAATAAATCTGGAAGGTAAGCACATATGAACATATGGCTGTGTAGTGGATGTGGAAGTAATATTGGAATATTCATAAAAACAGCAAAGATTATTAGACTATTGAGTCATTTAGGCAAGAGGAATACACATACACACATAACTGGACATAGTGGAGTCAGGTGCAATAAAAGTAGCCTTTGTCACATATACATTACTGCGCAGTGAAATTCTTTCTTCACATATACTATCCTGGGAAGGTTGGGGTCAGAGCTCAGGGTCACCCCTGGAACGGTGGAAGGTTGGAAATACTGAGGCTTGAACCCTGATCTTTCAATCAATAACCCAGAGCCTTAACCACTTGAGCTACCATCACCCCCAATGCATGCTACAATTAAGCATCTAACATCCTCAGCATCTGATCAGGATGGTAAAGAAAACAACAAGCAGCAGCATCAAACCTGCTTCAACTGATAAGTGTTTCAATGAGGAAAAAGTGGCACCTGTGTGAGAAAGACATCAGAAAATAGTGTTAGAAATCCTTCAAAGCACACATGCACTGACCGTGATGCTTGTGCATTAATGCAATACTTGCAAGAGCAACTGTTCAGCTTCATGTGACCAAGAACATCAATACAGGATGTGATTAGAGCTGATGTGCATGAACACCTCATTAGAAAGATGAAAGTCAAAACAATAAGCAATGCAAGAGTGAAAGCTTGGCCTCTACAGGGAAGGAGTCTGTGGCTGTGGTCTGGATCAAGGGGTGTCCAATCTTATCCGCAAATGGCCGGTGTGGGTTAGGTTTTCATACCAATCAAAGAGGAGCTACACCTGATTCCACCTCTTTAATCGACTCATCTTGGCTTTCAGTATACGGCTTCTGCTCAGGTGGAATGAAAACCTGCACCCACACTGGCCCTTTGATTGGACTGGACACCCTTGGTCTAGATATTTGTCAGATTTACTGATGAGGTAAGAAGCAAAAAAGATGAGGTAATGTGCTGTCACATATTAATAATAATAATAAGAAGAAGGGACATGGAGTGAATTCTTCTTCTTATTATTATTATTATTATTAAGATATAAAATGTTATGTAATATACTACTATCACATTTATTAAAAAACTTTGCATTTTTATTTATTCAAATAAATTTTATTTGTTTATTTAATACATTTTAATTTATTCAAACATATTCATGTATAACTGCTGTCCAATATGACGTCCGATTAATAGATATTTCTAACGTATTTCATTACCTCAGCACTTCTAGGAAAGTGAATGGATGATGGTGATGATGATGATGATGATGATGATGAGATCCAGTCCAAGACTCCTGAGTGAGGATTTTAATGACTACTTTCTGATTTCAATAACTAATTAATCATATCATCATACAAGCGAGAGCCCTAATATTTTAATCGTTGTGCATCTTATTGGCTCATGATTAACCTTATTAAATGTCTAGTGTTTGACTAAGCTCAGTGTACACATGAGTGATACAGATGATTTTTGTCCATTTTAGAAAAGAAATCATAATCAGTGAAGAAGAGATTATAATCAGACGAGAAACTGATCAGATTCAGAAGTGACATTTCACAAAAATTGAAAATTAGCTAACAAGTACTGTATATGTAAATGATCTTAACTGTAAGAAATCCTTTACTAGCATGATGTCTATCAAATAGGTCTGATTAAGGTGATAATTAATGAATGAATTAATGCTCATATATAATTATGAAATATAGGAATGTCTTGCGTGATTTCTAGGATTTCAACTAAGACTCTCAGGTTCATGCTTTCCCTTTAAACATGTTCAGTAGCACAACACTTGGTTTGTAAAAACCCCAGGAGGAGTGACAATCCAAAATTTCTACAAGTAGTCCATCTCAGCTGTCTCTATATGTTTTGTGATGTAGTCCAGTATGACCTTCTCATTTGCTGAGTCTTTTAGATAGAAGTGTGATCCAGGCAGCATCTGTACAGAGAAATCTCCACTGGTCATGTCTTTGAATGCTGCAATGCAAGACATATGAACATGTAATAAACATTTTATGAACGGTGAGAACATACCTCCTGTTCTTTCTTCATTCTTAGGCTCTAATGTTTAATACCCAACGTAATTAGACATGGTGTTTCCTTCTAAAGCTTCCTGAAAACCCATTTCTAATTGAAACCTTGTACCCACCATGAGTGGTGAGTATCTGCTGGAAGTTACAAAGTGACTGTATGATGTAGTGTTAATAAAATAAAAGCACGTGCTGATGTCTATTTACATTTCACAACATAAATCTGTGTTATACAAGACTGATATTCACCATCCTGATGGATGTCCCGTGTTCACTGCTTTATATGTAAATATATGCAAATTTATGTAGATACACCGATCAGGTATAACACTGTGAGCAGTGACCGGTGAAGTGAATCACACTGAGTATCTCCTCATCATGGCACCTGTTAGTGGGATATATTAGGCAGCAGGTCAACATTTTGTCCCCAAAGTTGATGTTAGAAGCAGGAAAAATGGACAAGTGTAAGGATTTGACCAAAAGGGCCAAATTGTGATGGCTAGACCACTGGATCAGAGCATCTCCAAAACTGCAGCTCTTGTGGGGTGTTCCCGGTCTGCAGTGCATGACAGGTCAGAGCTGTTTTGGCAGGAAAAGGGGGACCAACACAATATTAGGCAGGTGGTCATAATGTTATGCCTGAATGGTGTATGTATATGAGCATGCTTTGTGCACAAATTTCCCACTGGGATGAATAATGAATGAATGAATGAATGAATGAATGAATGAATGTATGTATGTATCTATCTCTCTCTCTCTCTCTCTCTCTCTCTCTCTCTCTCTCTATCTATCTATCTATCTATCTTCTTCACTCTTTGAGCCTGTATCAGTTTGACTGTTTTAATTGATGCCTTTAATGCATTTGAGAAGCTCTCCAGATAAAAATCTAGGTTCTTCCTATAAACCATAATTCTCAGCTCATTTAACATCTCAGTGTGAAATGAATAAATAGAAATATAATCATGATTCTTGATAATATGCTTCATAACAGAGTTTTTTGTATGTCTTCTCTCTGAATTAGATGGTTTAGGGAAGATTTGGCTGTGTATTTTGCTTGCAGTTATGATGCTGATGCAGTATCCTGTCTCCTCTTTAGGACTGATGGAATAATAACGCTGGCACATGTGCAGTAAATCAGAGCGCAGGACATCCTGCACCCCTGCACCTCTCACCTTGCAGGTCATGTGGCAAATCCTCCTTGCCGTCAAAGCATGACACTGGACATGACAGGAAAGGGGATGTTGGTCTGCTAGACCTGCAAGTCACACACACACACACACACACACACACACACTTTAATTAAAGTGTGTAAAATAGCACTTGATCTTTTTATTCTTTGTTGTCAGATGTCAAAATTATATTTTTGTTAATTCTTTGTACTCTCCTGATTCCAAGGAGTTCAAGAACATTAAAGGAAAGATACGAGTTAGATAACACACCGCAAAAAGTGAAATCTAAGTAAGGTAAAATATCTTAAATCAAGGCAATATATACTTGTTTTTTGTCTGACAAGATATTTCTGCTAACCAGGCTGTTTTCATGTGAGAACGTTTCACTTATTTCAAGCTTTTTTATCCTAAATTATCTTGATAAGTTATTATACCTTGTTAGTGAGATTTTATTACTAGTTCTGAGTATCTTAATGCTTAAAACAAGATTTTAAAGCTTTTTGATCAATAATGATAAGTACAAAACTGCTTTGCTGAAGTCCTGATTTCTTATTTTAAGCATTTTCCTTTTCATCTCTTCACATATTAAAGACAGATGATAGCCACACTGAATTCACAGTTTTTTTGTCATTACAGCATGGCTATCATGTATTCCTCTAGACAGTACAGTACAGTACAGTACAGTACAGAACAGTACAGAACAAAGTTTGCCATTACATTCATTTGACCAACACCATGTGGAAATACCTGATAATGTTGTACCATTGATACATTTTATGTAATATACATTTAAAACCTCAAAGAAATCGCAAACAGCCAGTATTTTACAAAGATTTTGATTGCTTATTTAAAGAAACCACACAGTGCAATTAGTAATGCACTACAAACAAGTCTGGAACCAAATATCTTCTTCTATCCTGAGTCAGGCCTTAACCAGCCCAAGATTACAAGATTGCTTTAAGAGCATTTTTGTATCTGGGGAACACACTACCAGTCATTTGAAATGTTGTACAGTTCCATTACTTCCCTGAATGAACATATCTGACTTGAACATAAGTTTGGCCCTTGTTGAAAATTGTGTAATAAGAGGTAACATCAGTCCGCTTTTCAGCATCCACTAGTTCAGTGGCCTGTGCAAGTAACTGTCTTGATGCAGTGTTAAGCCAAGGTCAGGTCATTTATGAATATTTTCATTAGTTATATATCAGTGGGCAGTCAGATGATGATAGAGGGAGGAAGGAAAGCCTGATGACATAAAACTTCAGGAAGGAAAGCCTGATGACTGTGTTAATATCAACATGACAATTTATGCCTATAAACCATGTTATTAGTTGCTGATTACTTAAATATTTACCATATCATTTAATGTGTTTTTCAGCTGCTAATATAAGCACAGAGATGCTGTCCAGCCTCTCTAAGGAGGATTTGCGAGCGCACTTCTTCAGAAGGTGAACCATTTGGAGACATACTCATGAGGAAAATGAGGTAATGTAGGTTCATTTGGGAGACATTTAGTCTAACAATGCAGTGTTTTCTTTTATCAAAGAAATATTTCCTGGCCATCATGGTTTATTTGAAGCTAATATTGGGGGGTGTTTTTGCCTTATAGTTATTACTGAATAAATGTACTTCATGTCTTAAACAGGGTCAAGAATCAGACCTATGCAGACCTCTTCCTCCAGTCCCCTCTCCTCTCAACCCACCCATCACTCTCCATCTCCTGACCCTTCTCCAAACGCAAGAAACCAACATAGTGCCACTAGGACCATACAGCTTGTCAGTCCACAGTATGTCATATACACAGACACAGAGTTGGAGCAATCAAGAAGCACCTTTTTTGAAAAACAGCATGCTGGACAAGAGAGAGAGCAGAAGGGGATGGCTTCCAGTATTCATGCACCCGTGAACTCACAGTCTCAGAGTACTACCCAATGCTGTGGGACAAATCTGCAGCCAGTGGAGCTGAGTGGGTAAGTCACTAGTCAGGTATTCATTACATTTCCAAACACAGTACTGTTAGATATATGGCAGCCAAGGTGCAAACATCTGACACTCAGAATAGGAGGAATGTGCTCACTCAGTCAAATGACATTAATTTTGTTTTTAACAGTGAACCACTCACTTGCTAAAGGCTTTACCAGATAAAGGCTGTTCCAATCACCTGTGGCTCCACCCGAAGTTAGGACATGCAAGTGAAGCTATGTTTCACATCCTTGAGGTAAAAGCATTTGAGAATAAATGAGAAACTTCATATTACTTAATTCATATTACTTACTGTTTTCTCCTCTGTGTTTATATCAGTCTAAAGAAGATCCAAACACCTTTCTTCAGACGAGACCACTCTTCAGCCCTGTCATGATTGTCTGTGAAACCAGTTGCTTACTGGCTACTGGAACCATGCCTGTGGTAACCTTCCCGAAAGAGGACATCTATGCTAGCGTGATGTATCTCATGGCATGTTATTGTGCCTTTCACCTCACATATCCTAATCAGCACTGTTTAGATTGGTTATCTTGCCATAGATCTTAATTTTCGTTTATTTCCCCACTGATGGCCGCTATGTTGGTTATGCTACATTCTGAATGTTAATTGGTGGGTTTGTTTTAATGTTTTCTGGCATCTGAAACTACTGAGAGCCTATAGAACCAGGCAAGATATTATAAAACTGTACAGGTGATGTACAAAGCCATGGCCTTGTGTTGTTTTGTTGCATTCTTTGTTTTACTCATATGCAGCTCATGAAGTTCATAATAAAGAGGTGACAAAAAATGCATTGAAATGTATTTCTTTATTTATTTCTCTTTTTTATAAGCACAAAATTCTGATTTTATTTTAAAAATTCTAGGGTATAAAGCTTTGTTTCAAGACAGTTGTAATCCATTTAATGATAATTTAAGTATATTTTTCTACAAATTGAAAAAAGAATTCTTAAAACTTTTCTTAGTATTTAGATATATGTACTTGTTTTTAGTCTAGCTTTACTGGTTTTAAGATACAATTCCTACATATATAGCCTTATTTAAAGACAATGACACTAGCATTTACTAAATTTAAGTACTTTTCCTATATATTGAGAAAATAATTCTTAAATCTTTTCTTTGAATGAAGAAAATTTACTTGTTTTTAGTCTGGCTGCACTAGTTTTAAGACATCTGTGGGTTCTTTGAGACTAGGTATATTTACTTGTTTTAAAAATCTTGGCAAGTGAAATTTTCCTGTTCTGTTGGCAGATAATTTTGCTTATTTTAAGTCAAATTTACCCCATTTTATTCATTTCTTTTCTTGTTTTTGAGAGCTGACTTTTTGCAGTGCAGAGACCGGTGCATCAAAATACTTCAGTCGCAATGAATTACTCCTGATATTGGGATAGGCTTGGAATTTTTAAAAGATTACTGTGACATCACAACGATCATTTAGACAAAGCAGACTGCTTCAGTTCATGTTCCTCAATGCTATCACTGATAGAGTGTGTGTGTGTGTGTGTGTGTATATATAATATATATATATAATGCATATATAATATGTATATATACATTTCCATGAAATCTGCAGTGATCTGCAGTATGTATTTAATACTGACCTGAAGTGATATCCCCCAGGTTTTGTGTGTGTGTGTGTGTGTGTATTGCCACACTAACAACTTTACGACTATAATAAACAACTTTATTATAACTATAATGTCAGTGTGATCAAACTGTGGGACAGTAAACTCAGTACTGCTTCACACTCGAGCTGTTCAGATGCAAAAATCCAAAGCCAGAATCTCTGTAGCTGAAACACACCTTTCAGGAATTTCAGGACGTTTCAGATTAAAGTTTTAACTACTAACTGAGTAAGGCTCAAGAAATATAATCTTAAACTGAAAGATTATGGTTTCTGACACTAAACAGCTGAGAAGAAGCATGTAAGAAGTAAGGGGAAGTATGGAGAGTAAAATAAAATAAAAAATACATTTAAATATATAAAATAAATAAATGAAAAAAATCTAATTATCTAATAATATAAATATAATAAAATAAATAACATTAAAATAAACAGCTGATAAAACAAACCTAGAATTTCTTTTTACACTACTTATAGTTTGTTGTCAGCTTACACATACAGTACAGTATATACACACTTAAAATAACAGTCCATAAATCTATAAACTTTAATGAGCCATGCTTTGCCTTATGATTTTATTTATTTTTTTTTTTTTGGAAAAATGGCCACTAATAAATAATCTATGCTGCTTATTTACATTTACACGAAGCAAGCACTGACGTTTTTGCTGAAACCACGTACCTGTAGTTCTCTACTACGTTCAGATCTGCTCTCAAGGCTGGCAGGAAGAGCTTCAGCGCCTCAGGATTGGCCAGGATTTCAGGAGGAGTTCCTCCAAGAGAGATCATCCACTGGAGAAATTCTTCATCAGACAGGTGGCTTCTGCGTGGGCTTTGCAACCTAGTTTCAGACTGTAGAAGAGGAAGGTTGTCTATCGGCTGATGTATGTATTTCATTAATCTAATATATGTGGAAATGTATAGCACACGGATGATTCCGGTGCTTCTTTCCTTCTCGAGTAAATGTAATGATCTGAACTCCAAGTGAAACATTTCAGCTAGTCACGTTACCGCTGCTTTAGCATATTTTTTGGCTCTTCACTGGGAGACCAAGAACGCCTAAAGTTTATCTCCATACCTTTGTTTGCTATATCTATGTCCAGAAAAATAAAAAAAAGTTGTTATTTTTAAAAGGCTACGAACGTTTTATTTGGTGCTTTTACTTTGAAAGACGTCGTTGCAGTCGCTAATTAACCCTTTACATTCCATCTCCAGGTTCACCTCCACGAATAAAACACTACATGAACATTGTGTTCTGAATCATCCGACACAAAACCTTTTCCTCATTGCATCCAAGTTTGCTAATGAACCCTTTGCCCGACATGATCCATTTATTTCAGTGTACAAAAGAACCACAATCAACACATCACACTTACATAAGGTGCAGATGCTCCTGAGAGAAACACGTGCACAGGCTGGAGATCGTACACCTTCTTCACATATTCAGTGAAAGCATAGCTTGTCATGGCACCAAAACTAAACCACAGGAGAGGAGATCACAGGTTACATCCTTTTACAATGCAGACATATACACCAATCAGGCATAACATTATGACCACCTGCCTAATATTGTGTTGGTCCCCCTTTTCCTGCCAAAACAGCCCTGACCCGTCGGGGAATGGACTCCACTAGATCCCTGAAGGTGTGCTGTGGTATCTGGCACCAAGATGTTAGCAGCAGATCCTTTAAGTACAGGATACTTACAGGACGTAAAGGATACTTTGGATACATACTGACCACTGCAGACCGGGAACACCCCACAAGAGCTGCAGTTTTGGAGATGCTCTGATCCAGTGGTCTAGCCATCACAATTTGGTCCTTCGTCAAACTCGCTCAAATCCTTACGCTTGTCCATTTTTTCTGCTTCTAACACATCGGACAAAATGTTGACTCGCTGCCTAATATATCCCACCCACTAACAGGTGCCATGATGAGGAGATCATCAGTCTTATTCACGTCACCTCCCACTGGTCATAATGTTTTGCCTGATTGGTGTATATAGAGCATTAAAAATGTGAAATAAAGCTGAATTAAACTACAGAATAACAGAGATCAAGACTGGAGTGAAACATGATGTCCATGGCCATCAGATCATTGATGTTACAGCTAATGATTTGTTTTTGTTTTGTTTTGTTATTTTGACCAACAAAAATATTTTAACACACTGAAACATACCTGTGTCCAAAAACAGCAAATGGTTTCTCTTTAAGCTCCGGTAGAAGCACATCGAGGACCTCATCCAGGATCTGCTGCATGTTCTGGAGGAAAGGTTCTTTACCTCGACTTTCCCTTCCAGGCAATCGGACTGAATACACTGCAGCCAAAATGTGAAAAATAGCTGGCAAATTTACACAGGAAGAAGAATTTGTCTAGAATTATTCAGGAAAGTTGTGATGGGACACTGATGCTATTAAAATAACACACGAGGCAGAAAAATGGAAAATTTTCCATACACTATATGGCCAAAAGTATGTGCACCCCTGAGCATCACATTCAAATGTGCTTGTTAAACATTTCATTTCAGATTTATTCCCTCTATCCTGTTTTAATCCTCTCTACTCTTCTCTTCTGTGAAGGCTTCTCTTTCCACTAGATTGTGTCTGTGGGGATTAGTGATCATTCAGCTACAAGAGCATTAGTGAGATCAGACTCTGATGTTGTAAAATTGAGGAGGTCTGGGGTTCAGTCGGTGTTTCAGTTCATCCCCAAAGTGGGGTTGAGTCAGAGTTAGGGCTCTGTGCAGGACACTCCAGTTCTTCCAGTCCAACCTTAACCTCTACACCATGTCTTCATGGAGCTCTGTACTTTGTGTAGAGGAACATCATCATGCTGGAACAGGGTTCCAGTCTCTTAGTGTCCAGTGAAGAGAAAATGTAAAGCTCCAGCACACAGAGACATTTCAGACAGTTGTGTACTTCCAGCTTTGTGGCAACATTTTGGAGAAACACTACATATGAATGTGATGGTCGGCTGATGAGACAGCTCTTATTTTTTATTTTTTTCCGAATTTCACCATGTCACTGAAGTGGCTTATAGGGAAAAAACAATTTGATAAGTTATTAGTTAAAATAAAATCTGCCCTCACATTACGTCACGTCCTGAACCTCTTCAGAACACCGAGGTTATGTTTCTACTGGGCTGAAGCTTCACCCAGTGTCCAATATCCAAACACCTGGACTCTAGTCTCTACTGTCCGGTCAGTGTGGTGAGTTTAGATCAGCTGTATCATAATTAAGCCATTCACTTGAATAGACCTCAATCAGACACCCGGTTTACTGTTACACCTTCACAGACATAAGGATCAGAATCAGAATCAGCCAACTATGTTTTTACACACACAAGGAATAGTTGGTGACTCTTAAAGAACAGATATAAAATAATTACACTATACAAACAATGCTGTGCAGAAAATAATAATTTTTTTTTTTTTTAAAGTCCACCACATACAGATTATGAGGCAGGTTATAAATGTATATCAAGTGAGCGATAGTGTGTGTAATATATGGGGATGAAGCGATGAGTGAGTGCTCTGACAGTACAGTGTATTTAAATGTAAAGTAATGTTTGTAAAGAAGTGATGCCTGTAGAAGATCTGTTCCTATGCCTGGCAGTTATGGTGTATGGTGCTCTGTAGCGCCTGCTAGACGGAGTAGTTGAAAATGGTTGTGTCCAGGGAGTGATTCTTCCTGCCTGTTTCCTAGTTCTTGTGGAACAGGGAAAGAGCAATGACTTTTTCTGCTGTTTTTTTTTTACTGTTTGCTGTCCTGCACCAAACCAGATGGTGCACAGGACGGATTCAATGAGTGTAGAGCTGTATCAACAGCTCCGGTGGCAGACCATACCTCCTCTTCTGGGCCTTTTTGAGGATAGAGTTTATGTTGGACTCCCACTTCAGGTCTTGAGAAATGGTAGTTCCCAGAAACTCTATCTGTTGGATATTGCAGTAGGAGTAGTGTTGACATCACACAATTCATGTCTTACAGATCTGCATTTACTCCAGTAAAAGAGTGAGAGAGGGAATCACTTCTCATCATTCCACACTATCTCTACTGATATGAGTGTCATGTAGCATCAAAGTAGAGTTCAATAAAATGACAAGCACGCTACTTCTTAAAACATTTTTTTTTGATGTTCTACATATTTTCCAGGGAATCTGTACAAGCAACATTTTTTGTCTGCATATTTAAGATAAGGAGTATGTATCCAACTTTCTCTCTGACCTTCAGATGAGAACATGAGACTGCTCAAGCTGCAAGACCTCGACCTTGTTCCCAGAAAACAACAAGGCTTTAGCTTATCGCTCACTATTTATTAAGACTACAAATTACAGTATAAAAATCTGTTACACAAAAGCTGCACAGAGCACATGGTGTCTTCAGGATGCTCTTTAGTTCTTGAAATATTTGTAGGGGATTTGAACAAGAAGTAGGCATAACCAGGAGTGGGTGTGGTCTAAACTTTTAAATATAAGCCTGCCCTTATAATATAATATAATATAATATAATATAATATAATATAATATAATATAATATAATATAATATAATATAATATAATATAATATAATATAATATAATATAATCTTAATATTCCTGTTCTATCCTATTCTATTCTATTCTATTATATTGTTGTTTATTTCTACTCTACTTTTATTTTTATTTTGTATAATTGATAGTCTATGTTAGATTATATTCTGATATTCTTTTTATACTTGATATACTTTTTTTATTTTTAGATTCTTCTTTTCTCATTTTATTTCTTATATTTTATATTCTAATTTTACATTTTTATTTAAATTTTATTTCTTATATTTTTTATATTCTAATTTAAAAATTTTTATTTAAAATGTTTTTCTCATATTTTATATTTTAGTTTTATATTTTTATTTAAATTGTATTTCTTATATTTTATATTCTAATTTTATATATTTATTTCCATTATGGGACAGTCATAAAAAACATTTCACTACATGTTGTACTGTGTATGATTATGTATGTGACAGATAAAGTTAGAATTTTAAGGCTTCATATAGTGAAAAAAGACCTTCTTGTTCTTCTCAAGTCCCCTGAAATTCCTGGGTTTTAGTCTCAACCCGATGCCCTGTGAAAAACTGAAAGGGGAAACATTGCTTTGAATGACCGAGGCGCTTGTACTGTTATGTGGTAGCTTTGTGGTTAAGGTGTTGGACTGATCAGAAGGTTTGAATCCCAGCTGCTCCTGCTGGACCCCTGAGCAAGGCCCTTAACCTTCAATTGCTCAGTCATATAAAATGAGATAAAATGTAAGTCATTCTGGGTAAGGACGTCTGCCAAATGCCAGGAATGTAAATGTTAAATGTGCGGTGTTGTTCTGTATATGTCCGGAGCAGATGTCTACAAACAGAATGAACAAAGAAGCTTCTCAAATACCTTCGATGGACGGGTTAAGGAGTCTTCCCCAGCGTGCATAATGGATAGAGCCTCCACCTGCCCACGGAAAACAGATCAGCCTCGCTACGGCCTCGGGCCTTTTACTAAAACAGTTAATGACTTTATCCATCGCACTAGACAAAGCAAATGGAATGATTAGTTATTAGTTAGTTTTAATTACATTAAAATAAACAACTGGACAGTAGCTCAGAATCAGAAAGGTTCAGCGTATTAAAATAGAGGATGTCAAGCAAGAAAACTGAATTAAAGTCATTTCTAATCTGAATATGAGGTCTGTGTTGAATTACTGACCATAGATTTATAAAAATTAATCATTATTAGTTCATTAGATTATATCATTAGGTTTGCCCATTAAGTTCATAATGATTATGATTAGGATAATACACAGTTGATCTGCTTTCAGGTGATGTGAAGGTAAATAACCTTGAGATTAGGATCATGTGGCTATTATGTCTTCCTGATCTTTAAAGAATTGATGCAAAATAAGCTATAAGATATATGCCATATATATTTTGTCTAATCATACTTATGTAGCTATTCAATCTGTATGTAAATAAATAATGCACCCTTGGCTTTTTAGGTAATAAAAGAAGAACACGTCAGTATACGGTGTACGATTACCTTTCTGTACATTTAGTAAATTTGTACAAAATGATTCTATACATAAATACAAAAAGCCTAATAGGTTAAAAAGAAAAGGTCCTGACTGTAATCAGAGCAGACCAAACAGGTAAAATAAATAAATAAATAAACACATCACAAATCACTAATGTAAGTGTTACCAATCCCCAAATTTCCTCAAACTACCCAACACTATTATTACATCATAAGCAAAATAGTCATAAATCTGCTGACAAAGCAACACAGAAACAAACCAACCTTCTGCAATTCCCTGCTTTCCCAGTGTGACTTCAGATCTGTTCTAAAGATCATGTCCCAGTAGCTCGCACCCGGAAGTATCTGATCTCCTGAAAGAAACCACTCTGAGATGTTTACTGGTCAGTAAGATAAGGAGTGGGTTAGACTGAAACAGCTGAAACACACTAACTCCAGTCTCGACCATGAGCGGCTTCTTTTTCTTCTACGGGGATAAAATAGTTTCAGCAAAGCAACATCGCCATCTCCAGCCCACAAACCAGAAGGAAGAAGAAGAAGCAGCAGCAGATGTCCATTTCTCCGGTTTATTTCACTAAATAACAAAAAATAAATAAATAAAAATAAAAAGAGCCAGTTTTATAAATAAATAAATAAATAAATAAATAAAAAGTTGAGTATTAAACCTTGATATTTTTGTTCTATATTTTTATATTTTTGTAAAGCTGCTAAACAAACAAACAAATAAATGAATAAATAAATAAATTTAAAAAGTCTAGTATTAAACCTTGATATTTTTGCTGTATATTTTTTATATTTCTGTAAAGCTGCTTTGAGACAATGTCCATTGTTAAAAGTGATATGCAAATAAACTTAGATTTATTTATTTATTTGTATCTTTTTAAAAGCCTTTATTTCAGGTGCAAACAAAAAAAATGTATAAGATCTCTATATAAAGTATTTGTTGTAGTTCCAAAATGCAAAATCAGAAAACAAACAAACAAACAAACAAACAAACAAATAAATAAATAAATAAATAAATAAAAGTAATGAATTGTATATTATTATAATATGAGTATTTTTTTATTTCCTAAATAAAGTAATTGTTATTTATTTATTTGTTTGTTTATTTATTTTATTTATTTATTTTTTATTTAGTTCCATCACATATAAGTACAAAACATGTATATGGCAGATATAAAACAATGTCGTACAGTTTAAAGTAAGACAACAAAACATAAAATAAACATAAACATAAATATGAAACAAAACAAATAATACAATAAAAAAAAATTTAAAAAATAAATAAATAAATACCAGGACAAAAAGTGCTACATAAATAAAGAAACAACTTAATGACGCGACTCCCGGAAATGATGCGACTTCCTGATGTTGGTATTTCCGGTTGGGTCCCACCGACCGTAGTGAGATGGTAAACCGGTAACAGGACCTAAAGGGACTCGGAGTGAGAAACCGGCTGTTAGAAAAAAAATCTTCCCTTTTGGTCCAGAAACCTGAAGTTTTTAGACATAGACACGTATTTATTAATTTAGTTGTCGGAAACGGTCTGTGCATTTCAGCCGAGATAGATAGTGAGCAGAAAAAGAGAGCAAAAAAAAAACCCAGACTCTGGGGAGTGTTTAGGAGGACTGGTCATCTGGGAGCAATTAGTTACAGAGACGAGAAAAGACGAAAGGTTAGTGTACATCTGCTGACAAGAGGACACAGTGCTGAACCGAATGAACCCGAGGCCAAGCTGACCCTCAACCGACCGGGCCAGGGCTTTATCAGCCGGACAGAGAGAGAGAGACAGAGAGACCTTAACCTGGGCTGGATCAGGAGAAATAAACGAACCCAACAGCTGTCCCCTAACCCGGGTGTTGACCATCCAGAAGCAGGCTAGAATTCGGGCAGAGACCTCATGAATGGAAATCAGCACTACAGGTACGAGCCTCTTTCTCATTCCTGAAGTCCAATTATATATATTTATATTTTACTTGACCAGGAAAATGTGCAGTATGTGGTTTTAAAAAAGGAATGATTTATGCAGTGGCTAATACGTTTGACTTCCGGTCCTGTTTGTGTTTGGATGGTCATTCTGTCAATCATTTTCTTTAGCGCACACACACACACACACACACACACACACACACACACACACACACACACACACACACCAAGTGAATGAAGAGAAGAGCCACTGTAGGCCAAAGTAAGCGCGTCCACTTTTTGTAGAATACGTTGCCCTGATGTCACGCTAGCCCGTGACGTCACGCTTGCCGGTGTTGCGCGCGCGCGCGCGCAGGTGGTCAGGTGCGAGCAAGCAGGTCTGGTTGCTACGCGCCCCGTCGTCATGGAGACTCTCCGTGACCGGCCACCTGCTGTGTCACTACAAGTGTAACGCTACATGTTTTAGCCCTGAAAAAGATTTTGGTCATGGAAGAAAAGTTGTAGAATAAATATGAATTGAACTAAAAATAAATTCTAATATAAAAAATAATATTTCGCCTCGTTTTGCTCATTTGCATTTGGCCACGCCCACAAGACTCCATAAAAGGTCAAGTGCACAGACAGCTGGGAGCAGGAAATGAACAACCAGGGTACATGTTAGCTGAGGCTCCAAAAAACTCTAATGTAAATTAATAAACAAGATCCAGCACCATGGAATTAGAAAGTCTGTTGCAAATATGGAATGGTGCACAAAGCTTAAATTCTGGATCATTATTCATGAAGGGTGCTAATAGTTTAGGATTTGGGCGTGTGGCGTCCGTGTAGGAGTGAACGCTGGGCTCAGCTGGGTTCTGATGGTATTTAATGATATTGCGTCTCGTTCATGCAGGTGTGCTTTTGATTATATATGGAAGCACCTGTTTTGCTCTTATGGCTTGTTGCTATAGACTCTGTTGCCATGGAGAGGAGGAGGAGGAGGTGGTGGTGGTGGGGTGAGCCACATGGGTTCAGTTGGTATGGCAACATCTCCCAAGGAGCTGGAGTTCCTTCCACCATCAACACATTTTTTTGGCGTATCTCCCATACAGAGCTTTCACTCTCACAGAGAGATTCACTCGCGCCATGTGCAGAGCTTTCACCAGA